>NW_003211539.1:44460-47707 GCF_000006405.1 Perkinsus marinus ATCC 50983
GCCTATTATCTCGTACCATCTCAAGGCTCATATACACAAGTACTTTACATTTTCGCCCTGGCAGGTCTATCTCGGCACAAGTCCAACAGCTTCAAGTGATGATCACTGTGATGACGATGATGATGACGACACTCTAGGACGTACGATGAGTGAAGCCTAACCGATGTACCTGTGGACTAGCAGTGGAGAGGCAGCAAGGACTATACCGCGTCCACTCCCAACAGAATCTCCGAAAAGAAAACCTCTGCCAAGCCCACAGAGGTAGAAGCTTCCGTATTGCTGTGCATGAGAATTTAAGCGACGACGGCCACTGGTCTACCTTATTGGATTGTTGTGACAATTTGGGGGGAATGAGGCGAAGCGACGCGTAGTGAAAAAGGATAACTAAGGTATTTTGAACTATCCTACAGGGAGTCATCCAGGAATTTATGATTTTCCCGGGGGACGACTCAATTTGAGTTCTCCACATGGCTGGGAACACATTACTCAATTAGTTTCACATGTAACTCATCTGGACCTATCTTGTATCTTGCACGCTCAACCTCAAGATACCCCAAGATACCTGTATTCCTTCCCTATATTGTGAGTCTTCCTTAACAATCCTCACTGTATTATCCGGCCCGAAATTGAATGCTGCAACACACAGCCAGTGTCTTTGAAAAGATTAATGCAGCAGCGGCGGCGCTCATTGCTTGCCAACAAGGAAGTGTCCCATTGTTCAATTCATTATACCATTTCTTTTACTCATGTCAGATAAGTGGTACTGCCATATTTATCACTATTTTAGGGTAGAGTTGGGTGTGAGAATCGAGATCTATGGCTTGAGTGAAGCCCGATACTCGAGTCGAAAACTGTTTCATGAGCTCGAAACAGTTCCTTAACAACAAATTTGTGCATGTAAGAACTGTTTTTCAAGTATAAAACTGTTTTGAACTGATTAGTTAATGCAACTAACACCTGCTTCACGAACACGAAACCGTTTTCAGCAATGAGATTATGCGAATGAGAACTGTTTTTCGAGCACGAAACTGTTTTTGGGCAAATAGTTTACGTCCGTACGCATTGGTAGTTCGACAAACAATTTACGTGAATTCAATTTTACTTTTTCACTTTTCATGTACCTCGTCTACAGCTGGTATGGTCAACGCGAAGCATCGCATATATCTCTTAAACTGTCCAGTTACATGAATCGCGCATGCATGGTTACTGTAGATCCACCTTGGGAGAGACTGAAAACGCAGAACTCCATCGAAAAACTTGATTAGCCACGAATGAAACACACTCAAGAATCGAATTTCAATGAAACCGGAAGTGGAGCAAGGTTGGGACGAAACTCCTGAGTCGGAGGAGCCGCATTAACCTTCGCTATTACCATCGCCATCGCCACCGCTGCCACAGCTGCTACTGCCGCTGCTACTGCTGCTGCTGCTACTGCTGCTGTTGCTACCACTACTTCGGCTTTCCCTATGCCCGCATGTATCCCCTGCCCGGTTGCGACCACGAGAATGACCTCCAACAAATATTGCTGGATCAATATTTGCACATGAGCAAAATTCATTGTGCATTCTGCTACGGTTATCCTCATATCTTTGGTCGTCGCCCGCCCGACCGTTTTGCTCCATACTAACTCGTAGCAGCATGATCAATTAAGTAAGATTAAGGTTTGATTTCTCTCCTATGGTTGTGTTGAACGATGATCTCGACAACTCCCCCAACACGACTAACGAGTCCGTAATGGCCAATGAGCATAATCATCCGAGAACTAATCTTCCCCAACAGCGCCGTTCTAGAAGGGTGGCGGGAGAAATCCCTACGCCAAGAAGCTTACCACGAGCTCAACGCCGGAACAGTCAGCAAGCTTCAAACTACTCTGTCGAAGAAGACGAAGTTATTCAAAGCGCAGAAGGGCGCGCACTTCCACATCCGGCACCTCTAGAACGGCACCGCACGGTCTTCTACGAGTCCGACTCAATATCATCAGCTACGGCCAAGGAACCGGCATACTCAAGCGAAGACCGGGCCTATTTATCAGCTAAGAGTCTCGAGAGACAAGAACAAGGAGCCCTTTCATCGTCGTTGGTGTTTGGTGACCCCAAAGAGACCATTGACCAAGTCGAGCACAACAGGCGACTTCCGACAGCGCAAGATCATTCTCGCTACGCCCACAATAATGGCAGTAGGAATAGATTGCCTAGGAGTCTACCAGCTCGCGAAGATCAGCAGCATTCTGTCTATAGGGGTGTCACCGCTACTAAGGGCATGGACGACGACATCATACCGCACCAGGAACAGCGCGATATTGCGCGTACTGCTAACTATCTGGCCGAAACCTGGCGCAAGAAGAAGCTTCCAGTGTACACCGGTGAGAACGAGGGCGATGGTGGTATCAGTTTCTCCAATATGAGGAGAAAATGGGAGGCGTTCTGTTTACAAGAATGGGTTCCGCATGAGTCACCAGCAGCGGTACGGGCGTTCATCGCGGCCTGTATCGATGAAGAACTGGTCACCTACATCCAGGACGAGCAGAGCAACCATCTCACCATAGCTCCCAATCGCCGAAGTTATTATAAAGAGTTTTATCATTATGCTCTCAGATATCTAGGCACCAATCACCAAGACAAGTCGGTAGTGACGAGCCTCATCCAGCAGATCCTCACGGAGAAGCAAGGAGGCAAGAAGCTCAGTGACTTCCTCCGTATCACCAACGAGCGCTTGCGAGAGCTGGAATACTGTTCTGTCGACCACCACTCACAGCTACATCCGGTACACATCGCCTTTGCTCTGCAAGCATGCCTTGGTGACCCTTTCACGGGGTGGTGGTACGACGCATGCAAGGAGCTGGGTGGTTCCGACCAGGTTACTACATATGAGGATATTCGCACGGTTATGCGCAGTCTACAAAAGAAGGCCCATGCACTGAAACAACGACGTTCGTATGGCTACAACGGTGATGGTCACTATGTTGGTCATTCGCCTCAAGGTCAAGTCTTCTATGCCGACAACAACAACAGTCGTCATGTTCCACTACTACCACAAACTACATCAGAGCCGTCGAATCAGCCTCAGTCTGGTCAGCAGCAAATCTTCCCTAGGTCTGACGATCGAGCAAAAGCTCCGGTGAAAACCGCACAAGACCAACATGGACAAGAACAGAAGAAGAACCTATCTGTCTGAGATGTTATGATCGTACTGGTAGTCACAAGGAGGATACCTGTACGGCCCCAAACCCAAGAACCAGGAGTCAAGG
>NW_003211539.1:47807-67076 GCF_000006405.1 Perkinsus marinus ATCC 50983
AAGTGCATATTTCTAATGTCAAGTTTGCAGTTCTCAGTGACGAGCAGTTAGACGCCTATTGTGGACGAGATAAGAGCCAGCCGACGACTACTTCTGCCGTCTTCCCAGTCTCGGGAGACATACCGACTGTCAAGTCAGAGCAGTTTCCTGCAATGCGACACTTCATGATCGAGGGTGGCGACAAGGAAGGGCAGCTCTTGGTTGCAAGGTCGGTCGTCCCCATCAAGGATTCTACTGGTCTATGGCTACAGTGCGATCAATGTGACGTGTGGACAGAAGTTACGGCAGTGCTCCATGAAGCCTACAAGGGTGATGCTCCATTCAGTTGTAGTGTTCTCGGTGTTCCATGTGTGTTTCAGGACATGTGATTCTCGTATATGTTTTCTTGCTGCTATTAATTTTACGGTCGATTATTCGAGCTGTATATCATCAGCAACAAGTTGCTGTATTCATTTGGGGGCGGCCAGTATCCTCATATCTTTGGTCGTCGCCCGCCCGACCGTTTTGCTCCATACTAACTCGTAGCAGCATGATCAATTAAGTAAGATTAAGGTTTGATTTCTCTCCTATGGTTGTGTTGAACGATGATCTCGACAACTCCCCCAACACGACTAACGAGTCCGTAATGGCCAATGAGCATACGGTATCTATTGCAATACGCTGATGCTGATCTCTTAGGATCAATGTATCGACCCCCTGACTGGGCACAGAGCAAACTGACCAATCGCGGGAAATCTGACCAGAACTCCTCCCCTTTGACTCTCAATTTATAAACTGGCAAATGACACGCCTCCTGACGCAGTACTCGGTACTCGACATAACGCAACATGAAGCGATACTGAAGTGTAGTGGTAAAGGCATCACCAGTAGTAGTAGATCCATCTAGGGAATTGTATTGAGCATTTCTCCTCTTGTAAATACCGTCGTACTCGTCAACAGTGACATCCTCGGAGGCACCACGTTTAGTAAGAGTGCGAAGAGAACCTGACAGTGAGTAACAGAATAAATCCCCGAGCACCTTCATTCACTTAACACTCCGAAACCGAACAAAACCAAATCAAAACATCCCGAAAACTCACGTTTATAGCTGCCATTGGGGAGCTGAGAGGAGTCGGCTAAGAGTATATTACGAAAATCTTCGCTGAAGAGCCGACACGATATGCAGGAACACCGCTTAGGGCGAGGAACTCGTTGGATCGACACGAAAAGGTGAAAGTCGGCTGTGAGAGCACAGCAACCCTCATCTTCGGGATACGGACTCTGAAGCGGAGAAAGCGAGTTATTAATGATGGCACTAGACGTAGAGAAGCTCGAAACGTACAAACCGAATCTCACTCGAACGCAAAACATCACGAACACGAACCCGAGTAACTAAGTAGTACTTGTTCCACGTCATTCGTAGTACGTTACATCGCGTTCAACATCGCGAGTGGAATCATAAACGTTACGACCAATCCTTTTGATACCAGCTATTCTAGCTAATTTCTTAATAGCTCCTGTCTTCAATTTATCCTTGAATGCATCATCACTATCCAGAAGACGACGAGAATGACGCGTAGCCCCGCCTTTGCCAAGCCCACGAATACCTTTGCCTCTGCCAGACATGATAATATATAATTTAACTAACAATCAAATACAACCAAGCCCTAAACAAACACATATGGTAGACAAACTTAAAGCCAATAATCAATAACGCTAATTAGTCTCCCGATCTTCATGGGGAGCGAATAATGTGTTACCAAATAAATAAGCTAAATGGCTCCACAACTTCACATCTTTTTCCATCAGGGTAACTCGGCCACCACGAGCAGTCAAATGAACAGAGCAAATGAACAGAGATAACAATGTAAGCAGTCGAATGAGTCAAGTAACAGGACATCACAGCAACTTCCACATGACATCCACCCGCAAGATCCGCTATCCCCGTTAGTGATGAATATCAGACTACATCAAGAAGCTTTCAATGATTGCCATGGATCTTCGGGTGAACGGTGCGACTCGTTCCGAGCACTATTACAGTGACCCGTGTCAAGCGATTTTTCGGAGACGGTCAGCCCACGAGACGTTACTCCTGTGAGAGTATGTGAGTATGCCCTAGATTATCCGCCGAACTCATCACAGGTATGTTACTCTCGTGCCTCACATATACACTACTGCAATATCTTGTTTCTCAGTCGCATCCCAAAGAACCGAGCTCGCAGGCTAGTGGATCATTAGCTACTACTAGTGTCAGTGATGATAGGATCTAGTGCAAGACGCCCTTTCAGAGATGTCGTGCGTCGTTGGGGGATCTTGATCGCGCGATGAGGCACCAACGTAAACGTAACCGACTGTACTGACCTTATTTCAGACATAGCCAGTAGATACGCCAGTCCGGTCAATCAGTCACATAAGTATTCGTGGGTTATATTGTCTCTGATGGAGATTCGCAGTGTGCTAAATCATAGACATGCAATACAGCTACCATGAAATGATTATTGATTGACCACCTGGTGTTATGTTGTCAAATATTGATATTAAATTATTAGGATCCCCAAGTTGTTGCATTGTCAATTCAGAGTCAGATGACAACCAAACATAATTTACAAGACCATCTTTGCATCACTGGCGTCACCGTAAGGGCTGAAGTCTACAGTTTGCACAGCGTTGTCCCAACTGTTATTTATTAACTGGGAATGATGTAGATAACAACCCTTCTTCCGTTGGAGTCCTCGCCGCATATCGAGTATAGAGCACTGATCTCAGTCTGAGAGCAGTATGATGTGACTCAGTGCCGGGCCACTGATCATGCATTGTATACTGTACGTCTTTGCCACTCGGCCTTGTGGGCGTGTTAGAAAGTCGTCAATATCTGATGTTGATCATTATCAGTTAATCCGCAATTTGTTAATTATCGCGCTGACTCGCTTCGTGCTGGTCAGCACAATACTAAAACGATTTGTGAATCAGTAGTACATGGAAAGCCCACATTTAGCAAGGGTACCAGCATCGGTGATGGCGGATACTTTTTCTTGGGTGACCGAGGCGCATGTTTGAATGTCATGCAATAAATTCGAGACTCGAAATATCACAACATCTAACAACCCACTGGCCTGCCGCTGATGAGACTATGAGAGGAAGAAATACTACGGGCGAACTATCATGCTGCACAGAAAAAAGTAACACGCACAATTAGAAAGCAGCCATGCTTGTAATACCACTCTGGCGTGCCCATTAAGTATTCGAGATTCGCCAATGATAGCTGATGTACTAATTGACGACTAGCACAATACTGCGATCAGTAATACATGAAAAATCCGCATTTAGTACTGAGATACAGCGAGAGAACAGTCATACTAGCTAGTCGATACAATATTTCCCGACCCGGCAAATCATACTCGGCCCAGTCAGTCGAGGCAACAGTGGATTACCGGATACTTAAATGCGACAAATATATATTTGTATAAAGGGAATCGGTCACATCAACCAAGCCCCCCCCCTCCAGGTAGGTTTCCGTGCAAGGACAATTTTTTTTCCCAAGGCGCATAACCGTTTATCGTAAAACTGTTCACAACAACACTGAGGAACACACGAGCAGTGTCGGGGTCGGTCAACTGCCACACCAACATCGTCGTCCCCGGTGAGACGATGCATGACGATACATGATTTGTACTTTCCATTGCCACACATTTTACCATCAACCCACTGTCCCTTATACAGGCCACCACCAGCGTGCTGACATCAATCAAATCATCAATGACCGCGATGATGAACATATATTACATGGTAAATGCCTTGGCACTTCAGTTACTACATGCCATGTTCATTCATACACATCGGGGTTGTTATCTTCCAGGTTTCTAGTAGCGCTATTTCGACCACACAACGTTCATACGGTTTAAGCTTGGCGTGCGCTGAGTTTCGAGACGCGTGACTTTGCAGAGCAATGTTCACCATCCACTATCGGCCCGTGTGGGTTTGAGCTTCTTCGTGTCTTATAGATGAGTATGGCTGCATCGAGGACTGAGAAACTTTAGATTGTTTAAGCGGGCACAACTGCTCAAGCTAAAGGAGATGTAAATATACTCCGATTCATTGCGGCGATGTCAATTTGCAGGTTTCCTTCCTTATATGATGATGATTATCATGCATGGTATTGGGGAATATAATGTATATAGATATGTATAGTATGTGGCCAGCTGGTTATCAACCAACAGCAAAACACACTTCCACAGTGGAAGTTCCACTGGTGTTTACACGTGACCTCGGGATAAACAGTTTATCATAAACTTGGATATGTAATGGCTAGGTAAGCGTCAGGGGTGGTCTTTTGAAGCGGTGTATATAAGATTGCAATTATCACGTTCAGTTATCACGATTCAACACATAAGAAGATGCATATGATAAGATTATTGCTGTCAGCATAGCGATGCCGTATCGTTGTTTAGTTCATGGGAGCAGGGTTGTCCAAATCGGGAAAGAATTGGGTCAAATTCTTTCCTCGAAATTTCCGTTGAAATTTCCTGAAATTTCCGGAAATTTGGCACAATATGAATCGTTTCGCTCCGCGCTGCGCGCGGTATTCCATAGGCCCATCAGCAGCGCGATAGTGGCGCCCCTGAGTAGGCAACCCGTAGGTTGAGCATGGCGTTTACGGTTCTATAAACCACTGTACTAAGAATCGACGCCCGCTGCATCGAAATCCTCCACTATCAGCTGGCAGTGGCTTCGTTATGTCTATATATGAGCAATGAGAGCGTGTCCAGCGTCTAGATAGAGTGGGTGTAACTCTTGATTTTTTCCTGCGAGAGTCACTTAGTGAGTCATCACCCAGTACTGACTCTCGTACAAAACGGTGATACCATAACCAGGAATCGTCCAAGATGGCCTAGTAGAGATGTATGCGGATAGTCATTCAGAGCTTAAGACCCATGGACCACAGGTCACGCGCCCATACCGGTCAATGCACGCATACCCATAGGCTCTGGATATGCGTGCATTCGTGCGTGCCACCACATTGGTGGAAAAAAGAAATGAGGAGAAACCATAGAATTCGAAAAACTTAGAGAACCACAGAACTGGGAAGCTCGGAAAATTTCCGACGAAAACACGTTCGTTGGCAGTTTCAAACTGCCGCAGTTTGCACCGCGACAGTGTAATATCCTGGCAAAAAAAGAGCAAATCAACAACTTTCCGACACTCCCAGAGCGAGCGGTCGACTGCCGGTGGTAGTCTGCCACACCATCACACGTTAATCAGCAACTTTAAGGATAAAGGTGGGAAGGACGTCCCGAAATCACCCACACTTGCGTGAAACGCCCTTTTTCAATACTAGTGGGCCACTAGCAGTGGCTCCCTAGTGTCACTTCTTCCTGTAGCAATATTCATCGGTACCTCACGAGTTGTCTTGCGTCGTTCTTTGCAATGCGCATAAACATTCGAGGAGTGGGCCGTTTGGGGCTTCCGTACGTTCCCTCTCCGGACTCGCGCGTGGATTAGCGAAGAATGGAAAACTGGCGGAGCCGCGGATCGAACCCACGACCTCGCCCGAAAATTCCGGAAATTTCAACCACTTCTATTTTTCCCGAAATTTCGGGAAATTTCCGCTTGAAAGAATTTTTTCTTTCCAGCCCGAACAACCCTGCATGGGAGTAACGATCGTAAGGCTTGTCCGACCATTGCCGGAGAGTTGGGGTGATGATCACCTATACATATTGTCTCCAGGTATATTCCGGTTCTGCCAGAACCGTTCTGGCGAAATAGCGAGTGCAACCAACACATCAGACGCAACTTCCGAATTGGGAGGTCCAATAACCATACTTCACCATATTCAAAGACCATTTCGAGTCTAACCCCTGGTCTTTCTTGTGCGATCCGCGTATTCGTCGTCATTGTATTTGACAGACTCGTGCCGTTATATGAAGCAGTGTATGTATGGGATAGGTCGGGCGGTCTACATGAGTGAGTACTCTGCACTCAGTACTCGAAATATTAGCGGAGTAGGCGGGGTACCTCGCACTGATTCGCAAAGTCACACGTCATTAAACTCAGCGCCCGCCCAGATAAGCACCCGTGAACTTTGAATTTGTGTGTGTTACAAGGTCTCAAAGTTTGGTGAAGTACAGTGCACTTAGGCCGGGAATCGAACTCGCGACTGTTTTCAGTATTTATGAGGTATGTCTCTCGTGAGCTGTATGTACTTGAGCATAATATAGTCCATAAACTGCATTTATGCCTTCTCCAAGGCAGAGACCAGGGCTGATTCCGTGCAGTTGTTCTTCGCCTACCATCCCCACCTCGTTGCCCTCCATATCCCCAGAAGCAATACTATCAAATCGACCATGACGCCATTCAGGCTCATCGAGTACCCAATCATGCGCTATTATCCATAAGTGCTTATAAGGCTCCCATTCCTTAGCCAAAGTCCCGTATAGTTACACTGCTGATGTGTCCGAGTCTCTCGATGACCCAACTACTGTCGATGTCCCACTAGCTGTGAGGTTCACACGGTGAACGCGAATGAAAACGGATTTGAAGGGGAAACATAGATGGGACACCATGAGAAACATGATGATATTCAAGTACTCGGAAGACTCAAAGAACCATGCGAGAAAGTTAAAATATTTAGAAGTAATAACATCTCTACTAGCTGAGCTGTGGTTGCACGTCCCAGGCACCAGTCGTACGGGCGACCCTTAGACACTATTTCTACTATGCCGCGCTTCAGGGCATGAGAGTTTCTGGCTGATTTGACCATCTGAAAATACCAAACAATACTGATGACTGCGAGAGACTACTGAGAGTACGCGCCAGCAGCTAGATGGCCGATGACCGGATTCTCACTCTGCGTATGACTTTTTTAGCTCTTATCCGTTCCGCTGCTCTCCAGGATTTCAGCTTATCCAACTCGACTGCTACTGCTCGTCTTCTATCCAGTGGCAAGTCTGGAGGAAGCTCTCCAGCAATGTTGACAGTCTGCAAAGCATAAGCTGATTCATACTCAACTGGTATGATATATAGATGGGCAGCGTAACGTTTTTTTACGGTTTACGTTACGGCGTGCGTGACGTGAGCAGTTTACGGTTACGGGAAGGCCTTGCGACTTTACGGTTGGTGCTGAACTGCTTTTTTTAGAATTGTGATAGAGAGATTCACTGTAATGCACTCCACGATAGCTCAAATAGTTGTTAAACTCGTTTTTTTTGTGGCTCGGATTCAACCGAACCGATGAGAGAGTAACATTTGGTTTCGCATTTGCCACTCGTCTCATTTGCAAATTGCGTCCGTCTTACTCCCAGGCTGGCCCGGAACTGCCAAGCTGGCCTCATCCACGGAATCGCATTTACATGGAATAGATTTAGGCGACATGAATGATATATCTTCGTTTTGTATTCTGCATCTCCGTAAGACCCGTTACGGTGCCGTAATTTTGCGGTACGGGGCTTGAAGCGTAACCGTAAAAGTGAACCGTAACGGTCCGTAAGGTAATTCTGCCTATCTATGGTATGATATGAGCATTAGAAGTTGCAGGGAACGCTTAACCCCTATGCTCCAACCCGTATGGGTTACCGACGGTAACTTACTGTGCCTGCTTTAATCTTGTGCACTACGGTCATTAGTAACTGAGGGTTACAATCTACAACAAATTCACCAAGTCGAGACGTAGCTTATGCAAAGCAGTAACTTTGTGGAGCTGGTCGTTCACGAACGGACGCGTCATGCATCACTATGGAATAGTAACAGGGTAAACCTCACTATGATGCCCGATCAACGAAGGATCAGAAATAATACTCAGCAGGAATTACCGTCTCAAAATACTGTGGGGAGCTCGTGTTGGTGTCTTTCGACGCCATCGCCGATGTGGATTCCACATTGCGATGGCCCATCGGAATGGTTGGGTCCAAAGCACCGGCTGCAGTGACCGTAGAAGCCATCGCCTCAGTCTGAAAGGACGACTCTGGCCTCAAGATGAACATAGTTTGAGATGGCAGCCATCTGATAGCTCAAAGTTCGATCCACCGCTACGTACACGAGGGCACAAGTTAGTTGCGAAGTCAGGAGTCTCATCAAGACAACCGCCCCTGATAGCATGGTTTCTCTCGAACAGTATACCGTTCGATTGCATAATGGTGCCGGCCGATTGCTCGTCGGAGTCGAATCGTTCTGGGTTTCGTACCTGCTTCAGCAAGGTTTAATCCATACACCGTCTAAGGTATACGCTATATGTCTACAGCCGTACGGCTGACATTCCTTTCATTATTTTGTGTTGGAATGAATAAAGTCAATCTAGATGTAACCTGGACAAATTGTCGATTTGGATTGTTCACGGTTTTGTTGAGGTTATTTTCAAGTCATTGGTGGTAGTAGCATCACAATACACCATTGTAGCAAGCTTGGGTTCGATCAAGCATGGTCTATGCCGTCAATTGTCGAATTGCAGGGGGAGGACGATGATATTTCTGAAACATGGAAGCTACTGAACCACCTCAGATAGGAAGCTATTCGCTCTAAGACCGCAGTTGATATATTGATCGAAGTCGCTGCCCCAGCACGCAACCTGAAATAAGTTTATATACGATACATGAGTTTTAGTGATATTTCTTTATGGTGTCACATGCAAGTATGGATGATTTTGGAACGTTCTTTCCCGTAGACTACTGAGCGTTTCGAACTGAGACTTCGCCACCGAATGCGAAATACCATGAAAAAAAACCAAAGGCCAGAGTTTGACCACAGGGGCACAACAGATCGGTCATTTTTTTTGAATGTTCGGATACCCCTTGATTTTTCTCGACATTCTCAGCTCGATTCCCGGAACAATTTGAAACCGTTGATTGAAGGCTGGACCGACGACTCCAGCGCGTGATCCTGTCGTGCGTATTGGCAGCGCAATGCGCTGAGCGCATGCCAAGTTTCCGTTCGGCGCCCATAATGAGTTGAGAATGACGTTGAACTGATCATCTCACGTTATCCGAAACGGTGGAAGGGTCCACTCTCCGGGCATTCGAAAATATTTGACATACATGTTGTGTTCCTTGGTAGACTTCTCACGGAATGAATCTTCTCGGGCGGCACAATAACACGTTAAATTCTGTTTATTAGTTCTTCATGGCATCGCGCATTCGGTGGCACAGTCTCAGCTCGGCACACTCAATCGTTTACGAGAAAGAACGTTCCGAAATCACCCACACTTGCATGAAACACTATTTATAGTACATCATCAGCAATATCCGCAAGACGCCTCAGCTCCAGCGCGATCTCGTAGAACCGCGGACGTGTCTGCTGACCGCTTTGTTCATTAGACATGCATCGATATGCCAACCCCAACATATTTTTGGCGACACCTGTATTCCATTTGGCGCTGTTATCTGCTATTTCGGTAACCATCGACTCCGAGTCGTGGAAGGCGACGCTTGGGAGTGATAACTAGCAAGAGATTGACGTCGTGAGAGAAGTAGCCCAGCATGTTAGCTTACCCTATCCATAATACTATTGAGCTGTTGTGGGAATCTAGTCGGGGGTTTTCCGGTAACAAGCTCGAGCAGTACGATCCCAAAACTGACCAGCCGTGCACTTGAAGTGCAGCACTTTTCATTTTGCGTGGTGAAGCTCACCTGTAAGCCTCAGTGCCTTCGCTAAAAACAAGTGTTCGTAAATATTCCGGATCTGCGTATGCAGGAGTACCTGCTTGCATACGAGAAAACCTATTCCGAATCGATGGTCTGTAGTGTATCAAATGCCAACAACCACTATTAGCTACGATACAGTAGAACTCGTTCCATTTCCAACATACCAGCCACGGAACACGCCCTCATATTCCCTTCTTCTGCATCACCTCGGGCAGCGAACGCGAGGCCAAAATCGGACACTTTCGCAGTGCCATTTCGATCTAGCAGGATGTTGGCGGTCTAAAGTCGACGACAAAGGTGAGAAATCATTCCGTTCTGTCGTCGCTTGTACCTTGATATCCCTGTGGAATACTCTCGGCGAGGAACTGTGTAAATGGCTCAGCCCCCGACTCGCATCTAATGCAATACTCAATCTTCTCAACCTGGATATTGGTTCTTTTCGGTGATTTCCGCGATTGTGGAGTAGGTTGAAGACGTCACCTACGAGTCGTGACACATATCTGCGAGGAAGGTGTGCCATACTTTATGGTTTCCCAATAATGAGTTCAGTCTATTTTGGACTATAATACGGACCCATTCCGTCGAAGAGTATGACACCCCTACCTCCTTCTAATAATTCGTAAACCAGGAAGCCTTTTCGGTCCAATCGCGCGAAACCCATAAGCATAACGAGATTCGGGTGACGGAATCGGGAAAGAACCTGTATGGGACTGGCTGACCGTCCTCGGTCGACTCGATCGGATGCAGGATATGATAGAATTTTGCGGTCAGAGTCTGGATCCACATGTCACACTGTATGGAGTTCATATTCCGGGAGGTTACCTTGATTTCTTCCGCGAATCCGGATCCTTGGACGGAGGGTAAGACCTTCACGGCAATCTGAAGAGTAACGCAACTATCTCCCGGTAACGCCAACAGCCTGGAGAATGGGCATCTCTAATGCAAATGCCGTCGGCAATGTTGATTCAGCATTGCTGATCAACATAGCTTAAAGGAACGAGGATACAAAATAACAGATATGTGTGCTTTACCCCTGTTCCGTCTTTAAGACGACCTCGAAATACAGCGCCGAAGCTTCCTTCACCTGATGGGAGGCCCCCATTCCTGACCTGTACATTCGTCATGAATGGATTTGGCTTAGAACCGATGTAAACATCGATCAGCATTGAATATTATCTTAATAGCACTCGGCGAAATTATTTTGTTTGAACGAACACGTCAATTCATTCCGTTTTATTTTCAACTCATAGGTGGCGGCAACCTCGCGCTATCTCAAGGCGCGGCATTTTTCTGTGCCTGTTCCATTATGAAACTTCCATCAGGGATACTGACAGTATGTCAAAGCGAAAATTGAAAATCAGTCGTGACACTCAATCGTTACCCAGCAGGCCCCTCTTATCGAATGCATTAGTCGCAGCCTCGAGCTGCCTAAAATTGTACTCTAGCGAGTTCTCCAAAGGTTCCGAGCCAGATGATGACGTTGGCATTCGCAAGTCAATGACGATGAGAGAAGTCCGTACTGAAGCGGGACTTACAATTGATGTCCATCGTGGTCTACGTTCACGATTCGTGGATTCTCAAATGGCGATCGGCTGTCGTTCACCCGATCCGTTGCATATTATCAGTGGAAGATGCGCAAGTCGTTAACTCAACAGGTGGATCTGCATCACACAGCTGCTCCCCGTACGATAATTTACGATAACTGCAAGAGCTGGTTTCCAGGATAGTCAGAGAAACGACCGTCTACGAGTCATATTTAAATTCAGACGCTCGCGCTGTGCGTGCATGTTGTTGGGCTGGGTCGGCAAAATGAGGATCTCGGTAGAATGTGCTTGGTAGAATTGCTCATGTGTCAGGTGAGATAACTCAGTTATCCCACCAGGCACATGAGCAATGACTCGATGAACTATCCAATAATGACGATTCTTGGAACGTCTCAGAGCGAATATCTGGCGTGCGCGAAACAATAATGGGCCGAACGCACGCCACACTCTGATACAATGCATTGGTGATGGACCCGATTCGAATCGTAACCTGTACCGCGTTCTGTTTGCGCTCCGGAGGAATTGATAACGTTCAGTGAGCGTTAAGCTTACCTGGCAGTAATTCCGGACCGGAACTATGATGTTCCCAGGAGGGCCCCATTTTGAATTTCCCACATGCCTAGGAACACATTCTTCAATGAGTTTCCCATGTAGATGTCATCATCGCATTAGGAACATCATTTTTCCGTTGTTATCAAAACCTGGGTACCATCAATACTCAAAGCTGGATGGTACCCTCATCTCCCTTGGGAGGATGATTCCGATTCGCCGAAGCGATCGAGATGACTAAACTAAACGAGGTGAATTCACACCAGAAAGTCGTTGTAAGGAGTCGGACTCAGTGTGGGAATATATAGTTGGCTTATCTAGACTGATCTCAGAGGGTTCCTCATTAATTATACAAGTTTATAGACGAATTCGGGTAGAAATGTACATTAACCAATGAAAATTTCCTCACAAACCTGTATATTGTCAACTACACATGTAGTTCACATTTCCTCGCGGGATTCGTGGGTAAGGCAATGTCACTGTAGACATACTTCGACATGTTTCGTACTCGCGTTCCTCAGCCGGGCGTTCACAGATGCATTAGCGTATATCTCATGGCACTTGCTGAAGTCATTGAAACGATAAAAAGTGGGAATCGTGCTTTCTATATCGTCCAGTATAATCTCCAATCTCTCCGGATCAGCAGCTCCGCTCCGCCTTTTTTCCCAGTTCCTCGAACAAGCAGCTCCGCTCGAACAAGACACGCTGGAATAAGACGAGAAATCACAGCATGGTTCATGTGTATATGAAAATGTGTATATAGTGCGAGACATTCCTCAACGGATAGCTGCTATCATCAGATTAGGCTTCATCTCGCGGAGCCTCTCGAAATCATACTCTCTCATATATCTAAAAACACAGGATCGATAATGCCGGTAAAATCAGCCAACCTCATCAATGCTCGGGGCCGTCGCCGCCTGGCATAATACTCTTTTCAAGCACCTTTTCCGCATGCGAGCAATCACCGTGAGAATAGAAATGATGACTGGGAGAGAAGTAAACGAGATCTCGGTTGGGCTGGAAAATGCAATAAGCATTGCATTGCGATTGTCCAGGACCAACTCCTCTTCCTCTCCCACACCTCTCCATCATGTGAGGCAGCTGGTCGATATTCGCCCTGAGAAAGAAATAAAATCACTTCCACACCAATTCGAACCTGGATCGATTGAATACCAACCACTAAAACTAATCATTACACCATTTATCCACTCACCCATTCACCGAATCACAAAGCACTATAAATCCACAGGCTAGAGGGAGGGGTGAATCCGTAAAGATCCATCACGATAGTAGTCACAGCTTTCTCACGTTGCCATGGGAACGATATTGGAATTTAACCCGTGATAGGATTCTCTCATATTTTAAGCGCCATTCGTATAGTACGCGTAAGGATTAGAAGAGGCTGCTTTCCTATAGTGGGATCCCCGATTTGTGGAGTAGCGGAACCGATAGCGGCGACAGCATGGACAGGAACGTGGCCAGGAGATATGATGGGGTGAACGGGAGCAGCGGTCGTATGGATGGGTGTCTCAGGGGCTTGGTTATGCATGATGCCTACGAACGAGCGACACGGTTAACATAACACGAGTCTAACCATGAGAGTACTGGCCATGATTGCCTCTCGGACACGAAATCGAAGTTCCGAAAAAGGGACGAAATTAAAGTTCCGAAGGTGTACTCGACTGAAAGTCCTATGACGAATTCGGAGGTTCAAAAGTCGAAATTGAAAGTTTTATTAACACTCATTTGAATTTCCTATCGACTTCGGATGAGCTTGAATGTTCTATGACCAAGTTGAAAGTTCTGATTGCGAATATGATCTTCCCGTTTCGGATTCGCACCTCCAAGTTCGCGCATCCGAACGAAATTGATGGTTCCAAAATCGAACTGGATGTTTAAAAGATGTAGTTGATTTCTCGAGCAGTCTGGAACGAGGGATGAAAATGAGACTGGAACTTGCCTCAACTCTCATATTGTAGCGACGGGTTGGTACGACCAAGCCTTGTTATTAGTGTGACTTCACGTTGAATTTCAACAGTTGAAAAGCTGGGCTTGCTGGGCCGGGATAAGGACACCTTGAATGACAATATCATATGGGCTCAGAGTCTGAGCCTCAGACGCTTGTATTTTACCACTGCCATGCCTCCGAGGAAAGCCGACACCACTACCAGTGGAGGGATGAAAATGAATGGAGGTAATGTAGAGCAGTAGAATCAGGCCAGACTCATGCACGTCTGTGTTTCCTTTTACAGATACTCAGTTCCAAATCTTCTACATGAACCGCCTTCCCTCTCTTTCGACCATCATCGCCAGTAAGTTTGAGTCACCAGGAATATCTAAACGGGATTTGGCAAGCATACCAGTTCTTGAATGGAAGATCATGACTGGGTAACGACTGTCTGGTGGCGCTCCTCATCAGCAGCTCCAGCCGGTCCGTTCGTCTTCTAGGAAGGGGAATGAGTCAGAAGAAGGAGAGGAGCCAGTGAGGAAAAAACAACGCTCAGGCTCTGCTAGTCTAAGTGCGTATTTCGTGTTGCACTATATGCCCCTACTTCAGTGCAGGATCTCCATTCCTCAACTATATTGAGGAGCGTCTTCCCCAAATCGCGGACTCCTCGCCGAGTCACCATATCACAGACTGTACTTGCATGTGCATTGGTGAATGGATACTGCAGAATGGGTAACGTCATCGAACGATTCTCGGCAGTTTCTGTAATAACGTCGTTTCAGTGGTGCTGGCTCGGCTTATCCGGGTGCATCCCAAGGTTCTCGTGAAGATCTCTCCTCTGTCGAAGATGAGAGCTCCCTCTCATCCGTGTTAGATGACTCCGCCGGTGGTGAAGCTGAAGACTCCTTAGATGCGAGTCAACTGAGCCATAAAAGGTCGAGTCGCGACCCTTGGAGTGTAAGACCGCTGTCAGGTCAATACCGGGAAAACTCTTCATTCGTCTCAGGTAGACGAGATCAATCAGCTCCGACGCGCTGTCACGCAGTTTGGTACAGATTTCAAGAAAATCTCCGCTTCCAGCGACTTTAAGTGAGGCATTTGATCGCTAATCGCAGATGCCAGAGTCTTCACGATCAATTCATCAGCTTCCGAGGTCGAACTACGAAGGCTTTGAGACGAAAATGGCAGAAGATGCGAGTGGATGAATCCCATGATGATTCTCTACGTGTTCATAGCCGATCAGATTCTGGTGGGCGCGACACATGTGTAACCTGATGCTTCTCTTGACCGACCCTGTTGGCTCGTTGAGTGTGTAGTCAATCACCTTGTGAAGGCGAACATCAGGTACCTGCTCTACCTAGGTAGTAGCATTACTACTACCTAGGAGACTACAAGAGCTTAGTAAGCTCAGCTTACTACTGTTTCAACACGTGGTCCTATGACTAACGCTGCTACTGTTTCAACTCGTGGTTTTGTGACTAACGCTACTACTGTTTGAACTAGTGGTCCCGTGAACAGCACTACGATTGTTTCAACTCGTGGTCCCGTGACCAGCACTAGTACTGTTTGAATTTGTGGACTGACCAATAGCAGGCTAAGGAGGCTTCTAGGTTATGGTGTCCATCGGGAGGATGAACAGTGTTCATCATCTCGATGGACAGCCTAATGATTGCGTAGATGATGATGGTTAGAAAGACACCATCTGAAAGGGTAGTGAGAAATGCCACTTTAGATCCACACCCGACCGTATTACACTTCCCTAAGGTGTAACAGGTCATAGGATATATATACAGCATAGCCGGTTATCAATAGCTTATTTCAGCTAGAGTGTGCAGCAGTTAACACAGTTGAGTCAGCCAAACTCAACATAGCGTTCAGCAGTCTTATATATCAAAGACGACATTCAACTTGGTATGTCGCAGTTATTCCATCCAACTTCGACACTTTGTGGAACACAAATCAATGATTGTCCAACACCATTACAATGATACACTGATTGGCTCTGCTCACCAATAAACAATGATTACCATGCATGACAAGACTAAAAAAGGAGATATGTGGTAAGTTGGTAAATGATAGATCATCGATGGGGCTTCAGCAGTCGGCCCCGAAGGACCAATAGAGGCATAAGGAACTGCTGATTCCTCCCCGAATCGATACCTGAAGTGAGCGAAATCGTCCGGAAACGGAGTATTTAGCTCAGTGAATACCCTTCAAAAACGTGCTGAAATTGGTACCAAAAGCCAATCCTCGCCTAGCATTTTAACAACCCAGAAGTTCGCGTTCGGCAGCTGTAATGGATTTTTCACCGAGAAATCAATGATCACCTGAGCAACCATGCTACACGAACACAGGACAAACAGGTCTCTCACCGTTCCCTCGCGGAGACCTTCAACTTCTGTTACTTGTCCTAGACTCAGTGATGCTCTCATAAGACGAATAATGAGGCGATTTCCGGCTACTGATACCTGAGAAAAAAAGTAACGTACGAACAGCTCGGCAATC
Organism: Perkinsus marinus ATCC 50983; assembly: GCF_000006405.1. NCBI lineage: Eukaryota > Perkinsozoa > Perkinsida > Perkinsidae > Perkinsus > Perkinsus marinus. The sequence continues at coordinate 63,962 of NW_003211539.1, forward strand.
TTAGAATATATGTTCGCTTCCCTCAGCTGAACTCAGGAGTTTCCTATACAGTGTAGGAGTAGGAATATATGTTCGCTTCCCTCAGCTGAGCTCAGGAGTTTCCTATACAGTGTAGGAGTGGGAATATATGTTCGCTTTCCTCAGCTGAGCTCAGGAGTTTCCTATACAGTGTAGGAGTGGGAATATATGTTCGCTTTCCTCAGCTGAGCTCAGGAATTTCCTATACAGTGTAGGAGTGGGAATATATGTTCGCTTTCCTCAGCTGAGCTCAGGAGTTTCCTATACAGTGTTGGAGTAGGAATATATGTTCGCTTTCGTCAGCTGAGCTCAGGAGTTTCCTATACAGTGTTGGAGTAGGAATATATGTTCGCTTCCTTCAGCTGAGCTCAGGAGTTTCCTATACAGTGTTGGAGTAGGAATATATGTTCGCTTTCTTCAGCTGAGCTCAGAAGAGGTTTCTCACTAACTATACATGTTCACATACAAATTCGGATGTAAATGTACAGAAACCAATGCGAATTTCATCAATATTTCTCAGAAATTTCACAAGTATCACCTACACGTCTAGTTGACTATGTGTATACTTCTCCACACCAAAGCTCAATAAGGCACTCACCGGAGCCACATCCGATACGGGGATGTTGTCGGACAATACGACGTTGGATGGAGCGGTCATTGCCACGTCGTGGGGCGCCTCGACCTGATCGATACAGAAAATCTCAACTGTGAAGAGTCAACGGCATCTTACATGTATTTCGAGCACCTCTTCAGGTTGCATATCTTGGCTAACCTTTAGGACTATTTGAACTTTCGAGATGCTCTGAGCTTCTACAGCATCCCATGCTAGGGCGGAACCAATGATTGGGACGTTGGTCAGATCCTGAGGGAACACCCCATAACACAGTAAAGTAATCATCAACTCTGCCAGATTCTCGATTTCTTCAAAGCTCATATAGCGACCTCAGTTCTTTGTTTGTTATTGTGGATGCCGCTCTTACTAATAATGACGCGTCCCAGCAAACAGGCGTCGATATCCTCAAATAGTCGAGACCTCAAACACAGCATTCATAAGTACTGAATTCCGACCAAACTGGGGGAAGGGGAATTGATTCTGGCTATGTCTCGACAATTGTACTCCTCTGCTGCGATAGCTTCCCCTCGTAACAGTATTATTATGAAGCGATTCTCTTTGAACTCACCGTGCCTGGGACCGCCATATTAGCGTCGATGATGTTGCCTTTATAATATTATGCCACTTCACGTAAAACGGGTGAACGGGTGTCACGAAGTATCAGCGCGAAAGTATTCCTACTGATGCCAGTATCAGGGTCTGGTGTGAGAGGAGCACCGGGGTTGACGATCTCAATAGCCACAGTGAAGCCTCTAAAAAAAGTAACCTAGCCGAGGATCGAACCCGGCTGGACTCTACATCCCTTGATCGATGGGCATCTCAGAAAACTGAAGCTTGATGGCTGACCCCGCAGTGTCGATCTGTTCCTCGCATTGAGGAGGCGTCAACAGACCGACACTGTACGACGGCGTACACTAAGTGTACTACACTTCAGTTCATACCCGACCGGGGGTGTCTGCAATAAGACTGAGTCTTCAATTACAACGAGCACTTGAACGAGTATTGAAACAAGTACAACTGATCGTCATCTTTTCCGTGCATGTAACTCTGCCACTCAGGTTGTTCGTTAACTTGAAAAACTTGCACAAAATGCGAAAAAATAGCCACATGTGTTGGTGACAATATGAATATTCTGCGAAAATTTTGGGAAATCCTCAGTGTTTTATGTACACTTCTGTCACAATTTGTATATAAACTTCTATAATAAGTGGACAAACTCTTGAACTCAGCTGAGGAGAGCGAACACATATTCATCCAACACTGCTTGCACAGAAAAGTGTAGACAAAGTTGAACTCACTATGTCGATTTGAATAGAATCAACGATTTCCTGGGAAGACACGAATGTGAAAAAAATCCCGGAGCGCTCACGCCAAGACGGTTACTGCCCAGAAACCTGCCAACAAGTAATTTCGCTTTCGCCGATCGAAACATTGATAATCTCCTTACTGTGCCTCCATCGCTTTGATTTCATACCCATCCTCGATGATCTGAATGTAGCAGTAATGGGAAATGTTAGAGTCGAGATAGAGAGCTAGTCGGCAGGAATTGTGAATCGGTGTAGCATCAGGATTCACACACACCATATCGATAATCGTTTGACCTGTAATACGACAAGCAATATTCTCTGTATTGGAGTTCCATACGTGATATGAAAAACATATTTCACAACATATATTCCAATACTGTTCACACCGGATCGAGTCTTGCTCGTTAATACTAAGCAAAACAGGATTACTATTTCGCGCGCCACAAAATTGCCTACCTGCATTCAATACATTCGTTGCTGTAGTGAGCGTAGCGACATTCTCATCGCCGTTGCAGTCGTTAAAACCGACCACTGATCCTCTGTAGAGGAGTTCGTCACGCAAGAGCTTCCGATAGAAAACCTAAACCCCCTGGGAGCCGTTATTTCCAACGACACATAGTTCTCGCCGATCAGCATGGCGCTCAGGTGAAAGGAAACCTAAAGTTGAAATTCCAATAGAAATACAAGAAATACGATTCGGTCTAAGGCACTTTTCGGAAATTCCTATAATGGAGTTCCACCCGTGAAATGAAAAACACTGGTGAAAAACATATTTCACGACTACTGCATAGCGCGCAAATATTGAGTTTTTCACAGAGTATTGCGCCACTTCACTTAAAGCACCCATTTCACGTGAAGTGAAATATGTTTTTCACTGCTGCTTTCCATATCACTAAAACTCCAACATACCAACATTAAGTAGCTCTTCGCGGGCTCACCGGGGTCCTTACTCTCAACGGAATCTCAGCTCCTGGCGTTTGCGAGCCTGGCACCACCGAAAAAGGCAGAGTTCCGACCAACTCAAAGCCCGGAAAGGCTTCATCGTTAGTCGCCACAACAACGTTGTCGTCAGCAACCTGCACCAACCATCGTGCTTCGCCTGATAATGAGACCTGTTTCTCGCGAAATTACGAGAGAACTCACTATAGCGACTATCTGGGAGGTCCGCGGAAACAGT
>NW_003211539.1:67176-70219 GCF_000006405.1 Perkinsus marinus ATCC 50983
CAACTTCGGCAGGATTATCTATGTTCTCGATAACGTACGAAAGCTCAGCTCAGGGAGTAGCGCGGTAGAAATGGTCACTTCCGAAAAACTTTTTTTGATTATCTCGTCAGTAGCTTGTGTATTCGCGGGAATCCGTAAAACGACGTCATTCATGCCAAAATGGGAGTTCATCCGATCAGTAATGTGACCCTTGACCAGGAGTAGGTTAGCAAGGCTTATTGGAGTTAGCTTCATCTCGATCACACCTGGGGCGAAATTCGTCACCGCGCCACAAAATTAAGCTGGCCTTACTGTAGCTGTTCGCAGCTCTCACTGGAGGCTCTACCAATGAAATGCTCACATCCTTCAGCTGAGGTATTATTGCGTACCTGTTTGGTGAGTATATTTGAAAATGACACCGCTGGGGTTCGAACCCGCGACCTACCCGTATAGTACGCACTATCCCCCCCATTATATTGGATATGTTTTACATGGTGAGTGTTATCATCTGGACTAGTCGCTGGGTTAATCGATGATACCGTGAATCGAATAGGAGCCTGCATAGGGCAGACTATACATAGTCCTACGGACGCTAGTTCAGGGTTGCCAACGAAACTGATGGCTACTACATTATAACTATCTGTACGGGCATTTCTGACCAACGACAACTGTCACCAAAATTTCCTCACAACTGTCACCAACACATGTAGTTCATCATGTGCATATTTCCCCACAAACTGATAAAAGGCCAACCCCAGGTCATGATAATAACACACATCATTATCGACTGAAACACCCGCGAGCGAAACCGTCAATCCTCACCGAAGCGAACAAGGCTCCCTCCAGATTAGTCCACGAAATCACATTAGCAGAGCATACAGGAGGACTCCGATCCAGGGCTGTAGATGGTGATACTCCTTCATGTGATATCAATGCATAATCCCTACACTCCTCCTTGCCTGTGAACAACACTGCCGATCAAATAAACAATAATATGAACTCACCGTGAATCTCGCTGAAGCTGAAGCCTCGAGGAGCTAGTAGCAGTATCTCGTCACCGGCCACAACGACGTCGGGAAACGACATGAGAAATTCTAAGCGGACTTCGGTGAGGCTGTAATGGGAGGACGCAGAGAGCATCTTGAAGGAGGTGGTGACGAAGTTTACGCTGAAACCTGAAATACAAAGACAATTAATTTTGTGGCGCATTGACGCGGTACTGAACTGTCGAATTCACAAGCCGCGAGGATGCATCGCAACTTTATGATTATTCAGCAACTAAATAGATATGAAAACCATGAGTGAAAAAGTTATTCCACATTTCACTTTGAGAAAAACGCATGTGATCAGTGAAAACACGTAATGTACCTCACATGAGATGGAGTCATAATTCGTGCGGTGTAATTCGCGAAGTGTTTTCAATTTAGTTCATATCGCGAATATCGCATTTTTTCAAATGGAATACCGCGCCACTTCGCGTAAAACGGGTGAAACTCCAAGAATAAATCTTAAATACGAAAATAAATACAAAAATATCACTGGAACAGAAATTTACAGTTACAATGACTCGAGGCATTGAAACAAACGTTAAAACAGACCCTAGAATGCCTATCCGAATTGCATACCTGGAAACTGCGCATAGTCTACTAGTGTAGAAGTAGTAACATCAGCCTGCTCATAAGACTGGAATGTCCACGAGTTCACAGGAGATATCGAAGTAGGGTTACTGACCATCATAGTTATTCTATAGACCATATTAGCGACCATCGATTGGCCAGCCAAGACCTGAGCATAACTCTGATGGAGAGGAAGCAACCTCGGCTAGAAGGCTCAACCCGGCCTTCAACCAAAATCTTGTGATAGACGATCACCATCTTCTCGGTTGACACCGAGAAATGGCGCGTGGTATTCCACATACTACTGTAGTAGATGAAGACTCTTTGTACTGCTACATACATCTAGTAAAGTGTCATTTATAGATAAAAATTAGAACTAGTGAAATTGGAAACAGCCATAATAGAATTAACGATATTTTTAATGACAATTAAGGTAGAGATAGCAGTAGAAATATTGGGAATAATGAGTAGAGAAAAGCAGTGTTAGAGAAATATATGTTTGCTTTCCTCGGTTGAGTTCAAGAGTTTAATCACTAACTATAGAGCTTAGGGTAGAAGTGTACAGAAACCAACACGAATTTTCCCCGGGAAAATCGGAAAATTTTCCCGGAATTTTCTCACAATTTCCATATTATAATCAACACACGTAGTTGACCAACTAACAACAAATCACCAACTAATCACGTCATGACTAACTAAGAGCAGGTGACCTACCAGTATCTGGCAGTCATTTAACGCTCTGGCTGCCCCTTTACACTCCACATCGATCGGCATACCTGTGTCTCTCTCACTTACTGTGGCCTCACATTCTGAGGCTATCAGGAAGCCCGTCGGCGCTTTTATCTACAACAACAAAACACTCAATCAAATAACGACTTTGGAGAACTTACTTCAATGAGGCCTCCACCCGGAATAGTGTTAGTAAGACCAAGTTCGATAGTGAGCAGATTATAAGTAGGTTGAATGCTGGAGCTAGCGCTAGTGTCACTAGCGGTAATTTATCCATAGTAGAATGCCCATATCGGCAGTGTATGCTGACTGTATGCTGACTACCCCCCCGGCTGAACAGCGGTAAGTTATGCGAACCAATAACGTGAATATATTCAATAATTTCGTGGCGCGCGAAGCACTCACCCGAGAAGAATCCGTGACGACTCCGCATTCTGCGTTTCCTGGTACATTGTTCGATCAGTTGTTGAGCTCAACTTCATGACGTCAACAGAGATCACTATCGAACTCACCAGGACGGTCATCCCTTCCTGTGAGCCAGTAGCTCAATTCTTCCAAAGTACAAGTGCTCGATACTGGGGCGACGCCACACTCTCCCCGGCGACGCTGCTCCAGTAACCAATAGGCATGCATTGAGCCCTTGATGGAAAACCCAGGTGTCTGACTATTATAGCTGAACACTGTCCACGTTATAGCCCAGCCTATATCACATTCAAAGC
>NW_003211539.1:70319-72462 GCF_000006405.1 Perkinsus marinus ATCC 50983
TTTTTCATTTCAGCTGAGGAAAGCGAACATCACTCAGTTTCCTCGACCGCGCCCCGACGAAAACAGTAATTTCACTCAGACGCTCCAAAGAGGACCATACAATACCTACTGCTAGCGCTTTTTCCGACGGCCGTCTCCACAATTATCGATTTGAATATAGTCACCATCTTTCAAGCCGTGTGCTACCGATGTCACATTCGTACCAAATGTTATAATGGAACCCGAAAGCTGAAAATAGAAAAGCATATCACCGCAACTTATACCTGCCATACCACCAAAAAGAATTTCCCAAAATTTTCCCAAAATTTTCATATTGTTTGATATGCAAAATTTGCATTGAAAATGTGTGTTATTTTCGAAGAATAGCAAGATTCGATTTGAAACTATATCGCATAAACGGTGTGAACATGTGATAAAAGTAACCTTTCGAGACTATGATCGCGGCAAGTTGCTCACTAACATTAATTCCAGAATAGTACAGCACTGTACATCCCCAGGCTGTGACACGTTTCTCACTGGGGGACTAGTAGCAGTAGCTCGACGGGACGTGTGCCCTTAGAAATGAACAACTACGGACAGAGTAAATGAGTAAGAACACATATTGTGAAATATATAGGAGCTCAGGAGTTTCCCAAGCTATTTATACGGGTTTATATACGAATCTGGGTTCATTCGCAGACCAACAGTAATTTTCCACACTTTTCATATTGTCATCACCAACACATGTTGTTGACCATATATATACACCCCCCCTATATATACAACCCAACATCGATAAGTTTAGAAATTGTCCTCCAATACACATCGATAATAATCAAGTAATACGCGCATATCATCACCTCATAGATTAGCGTTTCTGTCAGAATCGGGGGGGGGGGGGCAAAAAACCATCACAACAATGAACAACTTCACCTCACGACACAAATGCACGCATGCACAAAATCTACACCGTGCGTAATGTAAACAAATGCGAGATTACCATCATCCTCCAATTGCTCAATGATATTACTCATAACAGTGAGACGAAATAAAGACGTAATTGCGTACGCCGTTTACTATTGTTTTTTATATCACAAATGAAACTCGAATATACCCCCTCGAAGGCCTTTCCTACCCGTTCCCAGGTATAGATATTCATGATATCAATATACGCTAACAAATAATAATGGAGTTCCACCCGTGATGTGAAAAACACATTTCACTTCGCGAAAAACGCATTTGAGCAGCGAATATCGCGTATAAAAAATGATGGGTTTCACGTGAAATTAAAGGTGATTCGTCCGGACGTGTAATTCGCCAAGTATTATCAATTCACCTCATATTAAGTCCCTCACATGAATATTACGCCACTTCACGTGAAACGGATGAAACTCCAATGATCATGTTGATATAAATATGGATTCACCTGTATGTATCATCAAACTATAACTATGTATAGACACGCGATATTAATTTTTTTTCTCAAGCAGCACTCCTATAACCAGACAGATAGTAGCCAGTATAAGGATATAACTGCGAACTCAACAGCAGCCACGGAAGCCAAGCCCTGGCATATGCAGTAAAACAAATTTACATGTAAAGGCTCGGCGCCCGAATTTTATTAGTATCGTATGTTATTGATTTTTGTTAATTAGTAGTTTTACGGGAAGTAGCGTGAAAAACTCGGTGGGGAACTCCTGCTATGCAGTCGTGCTGCAACGGCAATGGTGGCAAAGCCCCAATTGGGAGATTCCGCTATCGCATGCAGAGACTCTCGAGGATTCAGCATAACCACATCCGCGACAAACCGAGCCGGATCGTGGACCAGCGAAGCATTCTCATATGACCTACAACGGTGAACTCGAAAAAACTCTCGAGAGCTAAGCCTACTTATGGGCCCCACCAGTCATCTCTATATAAGAATCAGTAGTAGCAAAGCTCCTATCAACACTGCATGTCACCAAGACACTACCTCGAAAGCTCGACCCACTTCTTCTCCATCTCCTCGTCCTCCTCCCCTCTCCTGTGGTCCCGAGTGGTCATCTCAGGATCCGAATGGGAGTCTTCCATATCTGTCACTAAATCTCCCAAAAGTCAACAAAAATTCGACTAATTTCACCGAAAACAGCGGCTGCTGGAGTGGGCATAATAAGCGTCGGCACAT
>NW_003211539.1:72562-85298 GCF_000006405.1 Perkinsus marinus ATCC 50983
GCTGGGGGAGTGCCTGGACCCAAGACGTGCGATGATGTGATGCACCCAGAGCTACCGAGAATAGCGTGAATTGTGGTAATTTGATCGGTCTCGTCTCGACCGGGGAAGAGCGGGAAAAGCGCCATGACTTCGAAAAATACACAACCGACGCCCCAAATGTCCATTTTGAATCTAAAAAATCCGACAATTTTGATCCAGTGAAGAGCTCTTTTCCCCCACGTGTAATAACCGTCGGTCAAGAGGCACTCGGGGGGCCGGTACCAACGGGTGCTGATGTAACTGATAAAAAAATACAGTATAGAAATTACGGGAGTACTCCTACTCAGTGTAGGGTTGCCGAGAATATATACCTCGGCAACTACCAAGATCGGCTAACTTCAACATATCGTCAACCTGGTCGATTTAGTGCATCAAGGGACTTCGAAAATAAGCTCACTATGAGGAGGTTCTCAGGTTTGATGTTTCGATGGAAAATGCCGTTTCTGTGCATATGGTCCACCGCGAGCATCTAATGTGACACAACAACCACTTCAGCAGGCGACCAAGTTGAGCTTACCAGCTGGTACATCCACTCACGGACTTTAACTTGAGGGAAATGATGGCGTCGGTTTTTAATAGCCTCGTATCTACAGCGCCGTCACAACAACGGTTCCTTTCAATGCCTCACAGGTTCATGTCCATGAGCTCCATAACTAGGGCAAGGCGACCAGAGGGTTCATCGTAGAGTACCTCGAGATAAAGATACTCATCTCATACTCTGTGGAGGAGGAAGAGGAGAATTCACTTCATGCAACTTTATTATATGTCGGTGGCCACCAAGGCGGCGAAGGGCTTGGATTTCACGTAGATTGTTAACCTAGAGCATCAGTCGATTCCATCAGGCTTTTAGAGCTCTCACTTGTTCAATAGATTGGAAGGTGTTCTTCATGCACTTTATAGCATAGTGACGATTGGTCCTCAGCGACTGAGCTTTGAGTACCTTATCACGGCAACAACAACAACAAAGACTCGATTGCCAATGGTTCCCTGAGGCTACCTCGCTGAACGTCCCTTCACCTTTCTTAGCAACAAGTTTGTATTTATGCATAGAGCATGATGTGGCACCAACCTGAAGGCAACACTGCTCAAATATCAATTCTGGAGAGATCTGTGGCGAGCGAGAAAAAAATGCAGGAGAAATGTCGTGGGGTGGATTTGAACCCGGGACCTGGGTAGATCGAATATGGTAGTCGATTTTTCTATCACAAACTGCCGAGGTTCGAAAGGGCTACAAACCTCTGATGCGCCTTACTCTTGCTTTATATGAGAAAGTCATGTAATTGTAACAAACTGCTTTTACCAAACTTTCGTTATGAATGGATCATCAACAACTCATTCTATTCCATATTTGGTATTAAAAGTTGAACGACTTACGGTAAGCACGCATGCACATATAACTATCCTATCCTTCTTTCACGAGGCACGCACCGCCGAGAGTTTCCAGCCCAATAAGGAAAATTACACCACGTGAAGACCTAAAGTAAATATGTTAATCAGTGTATACTTAGAAAAATGATAATGCGATAGTCTTCTCATTTCCAGGCCCTCAGATGCTCTAAGAATCATAAAATTTGAAAATTTACCAATGAAATTCTCAAAAAAGAGATAACATGCACACAGTCAACTACGTGTGTTGGTACGATAGTCTTGAAAATTTATTGCTTATTACTGGAGTTTCACCACCCGTTCTACAAGTGCCGTGAAACTGGGTGAAAAACGCGATATTCGCGGTGATATGCAGTAGTCGTGAAATACGTGAATTTCACATCACAGGTGAAACTCCACTGAGCACTTCTATCATCGAGGAGGAAACAGAATATATATTCCATTAATGATTCGGAAAATTATTATAAAACCATTACAGCACGCATGCACGTCCGATCGATTCCAAAATTCCCACTCCAGTACACTAAACTCACCTCGGTGATGATCCCATATCGTCGAATCGATATTTTCCCTTCTCGAACCGCAGTATGGGAAAATATGCAACCACATATGTTGGTGATGACAATACGAAAATTCTGGGAGTAAATTTTTGGGGATATTCTCATTGATTCGTGTAAACGGATTGGTTTATTAACGTATATATATTTAGTGAGGAAACTCTCGAGCTCAGCCGAGGAAAGCGAATACATATTTTTCGGCACACCAACAACAACCGCCACATATCACTATACCATCGACACGCACATCGCAAGTCGCGATCGTCCTACATTAACGTTAGTTCCACTGATAGAACGCGAACGAGTGTTTTATGCTAGGTGACTAATGTGTTTTTCATATCACTAGGGTGGTGAAACTCGACTATATTCCTACTATCACTATTTTCATTGCTAATCCAGGAACCTATATTGTATCATTATTAATTTTCCACGTATGGCTAGGAACACATTCTTCAATCAGTTTCCCCCCCATGTAAATGCCATAATCACATTATGAACATCATTCTCCCCATTGTTATCAAACTCTGGGGAAAGGCGTTATCTCACAAAGCTCTGATTATGAGCTTGATACGACGTAGAAAGCAGTTCTCAGAAATCCATATCAATTGCTGTTTCATCCATGATATCAAAAAAACATGATAACAGTAAATATCGCGTAAAACACGTAATGTGGTTTATGCGAAATAAGGTGATATGTCAATTCACTTAATATCGCGACTTTCACATACAGTATTACGCCACTTCACGTAAAACGGATGGAACTCCAATAATATAGGTGATATGTAAAACGCGAACTGGTGTTTTACACCAGAAAAAAATCTCGCGATGTGAAATGTGTTTTTCACTACTGGTCATCATATCACGGGTGAGACTCCAAGATTTTCCTGCCATCACTATCTTCATAAGCGTTGATCCCGTTTTTCATGGAGTATCATTATACTCAGTGAGAAAAAGCGATATTCGCGCTATACAGTAGTCATGAAATAAATTTTTCACTACTGTGTTTCATATTACTAGGGTGGTGAAACTCCACAATATTTCTACTATCACTATTTTCGTTGCTATAATCAAAAAGATTAAAAAGCCGATTAAAACGAAATCTCAAACTCCGAGGAAATGCAAGATTGCAAGATTTCACATTCATGCAAAATTCACATGTTCAATCTCGAGACTCAGAATCTATCAATTTAGAATAGATTTTCACTTGTGAATTTTGTGAATCAGGCCACTTACCAACCCTAAAGGCATTGCTCTTTCATGGTTCGAATAAAATATTCCTCGCTTTGAAAATAAATAGTCATTTTGATTCTCCTATTATACGAAAGCTTCAACTCTCCGTTTTTGACTTCACCACAAACACCAACGAGTCGGACTCGTTGACATCATCCCACCTGAAGTATCTTCATTTCTCGCGCTTGGTAGTCACCACTCGTAGTCCAACTCCCAATCGAGGAGCTACCAAGGATCTTCACGTACCCTCAATTGGATACACTTCTTATAGACATTAATAATACACCGATAATATACGATCTTTTTACCCAATGCTCTCAGTCAATAGTATATTAAATAGAATACTAATATACTAGAGTCTCACCCGTTATACGCGAAGTGGTGAAAAACGTGATATTCGCAGCAATCAGTAGTCGTGGAATATGTTTTTCACTAGTGTTTTTCATATTACGGGTGAAACTCCAGTGGAGAATTCGATGAGATATGAAGGAAGACCATTGGGAAAATGGGGCGTATTGTTATCAATAATAATAAATTGCAGTTGGGATTTAACAGGGATACCATCACTCGATTATATTCATAACATGGGTATATAAAGGATGCCCTGAAGTACGCGAATTTAGTGACAGAACTGTAATTCAGTGTAATGATCGGCGCAAGGATCTCCACGGGAACAGTTTTATGATGAGAGAAAACCATGGCACGCAAGTGGTCATACCAGAAACCGACAACTTGTAGGCTGACGCTGAACGGTACACGCCTTACCAGGTTTGTTAACATGTGGCTCATCAACAGTCAGAGTAGCATCCAAGAACTGTACATAAATTGTGTCAACATGAAAACTACCAACCTTAAACCAGTTAGCATTCGATAAGCAATCACCATCGCAATGACATATATCATAACTCGCAGCCACTTGAATTCCGTTCTCAATGATTCGATCGGTCTAAGGTCTAAGAGTCAGACATTCTGGCTTCTCTCGCGATACTACTCGGTCGAGACCCTCAACAATCGACGGACGAATGACATGACCTCATCTCTGCTTCAGTCATTGACGCTGGGGGATTGTGTTCTTCATAAGGTTGAAGGTCTTGACTCGAAGCCACAGAAAATTCGAAAAAGGAAAGGCCAAGATTTGATCTTGGGTCGTCGCATTGATAAGCGCTACTCTTAACCACTAGACTAAAAATCTCTACTGCGTAATTGATGCCTTACTCGATCAGGATGATTAGATATTATGGGATCCGCTTCACCACTTGAAACTCGTTTTCCTTGTTTAGTGCACTCACATTTTGCATTCCATGATCCACTCCCTTGTATTCCAAGTATAATGGTTGTTCTTCAGTGGTCACTGTTGTTGTTAATCCCCCAATGATGAGCCTTTTCGCTCCTGCCAGGCATCTCGCACGGTCTTCCATCCCCCGCCTGAGCTGTGCTCGTTTTGCCTCAACTTTCGTCAAGGTACGGCTCACTTCTCGTCGCTATCACATCACCTCTGTGCTTCGCAGGTGGTAAAAGAACAGAATGCCGCGTACACAGGAAAGGCGTTGAAGTGTTACGAGGAGTCGAAGGACGAAGTTGATAGGAAACTCGATCCTGTAATGGTGGCCATTTTTGTGGTCGGAAGTTCTCTTCGGTGTTATATTTGTGGAAATTAGAATTTAGGAAATTTCAAGCACGCCGCTATTAATCGCTTAGCGTAATACATTAATACGTATTACAGGAAGCGAACCGCCGTGTCTGCCTGTGGTGTTTCTCCGGAATAGTACAGTACTCGTTTTTCATTTTTGGGCGCGGCTTTGTAGGTTTTCAACAACAACAACAACAAGAACAAGCCGTTAGTCCTCTTCATGGAGGGAACGGTCGATGCGCCCAAAGGCCAGTTGAGTTTGAACGTGGTGAAAATGCTCACGGAGGTAATACGTCTGGTCCTGGTCTGGCGAAAGGTATCTCCAAAACCAACCTCTGCATCTGGAGGATTCCCATTGCCGATCTTTAGGAGCGGTCCCATTGGTGACTGTTGATGTCACTGAGCATCCTGCTATCACCGGGTAGTATATGGGAGATGTGGTAGGAGTGATGTTAGTCCCTCGTGTGATCCTCTTTAGTGTTGGAGGAATATGTGGCCGCCTCCTTCAGCTGAGTTCTGGTGTTTCCTCACTGATTATAGCAATTTACATACGAATCCGAGTAGAGTTTTTTTACAGAAACCAAGACAAATTTTCCACAATTTCTATACTGTCACTAACACAGGTAGTTAACCATGTGGAAATTCTCCCACAGTGATCCTCTTAGTTTCGAACGGTGTGGTAAAGTATGCATATTGCCAACTGCGCGATAATGAGGAAATCATCGGGAATTCTCGTTGCTTTTTGTATAATTCTAAAGTCAGTTGTGTGTGTTAGTTCTCATAATGAGTTCAGCTGAGGAAACCTAACATATATTCCAACATTGTGTGCGTATATTCTCCCACATAGGTCGCGAGTTTGTGTTTGCGTATGTCGTGTTTCATTTTGCAATTCGTGGCTGTGGTTATCAGGTATACTGTGTCGAAGAGTGGCTCGGAGGTTACACCACATTTGTATTACAACGGCAATTTTTATGGTGATCATGATAGGTAGTATTAGCGAGGAAATTTGGGGAGTTTATTATCCGCAGACGATCTGTAATAGATAGTGTTATTTCCTCTTACTGTCGCGCCCTTCACTGTGGGACACTGCTTCTCTATCAGGCTCTTGAGCAAGTACAAAAATGGAGAGTTGAGGAAAATTGGCAGCAATAAGAAGTAACTATGGTTCTTATAGAGACTATCCTGTTGAGCGGTGCGGAAGGATGTGTGTTCAGGTCTGAGGGCGCGTTTGCTGGGGAGCTCCCCATCGGAATGTACTGAAGGAGGAGGAGGACTCGTAGACCTACAGTTCCTCTATGACGCATCGTGGGTGTTGATACGTGTAGGATACGACCTGGTGACATCACTAGGAGAAGTGAGAATGACAATTTCGTGGCGCGGTGACGGTGATGCTGGTTATCAGGTATTTCCCTGCTGGCTGAGGTGGTGAATATGAGGGACACTCATTTGGCGGCTGAAAGGAAGAGTATGCTATTGTCCGAATCGTGCTCTGGTGACCAAACAGTTATGCATATCTAGATCTTCTTCAATTAGAGAGTATGGTTGTAGACTACGTAACGCTTCTAAAACGTTGGTGTCATCAATCGATACACATTGTTATCATGTTGATATTACTCAACGTTGACTTTCGACAAACTCCCTAAATTGTAAATATTGCCTCGCATAACGGTCTGGTTCACAATGTATAAGTCAGGTCATGAAAAAATTGTGGAGCAAGACGCCCTCACGCGGTTGCGGAGAAGACTTCGACGATTTGAAGCAAACGAATATACGGTAAAGATATGATATGAATATACGATGCTAGCTCGGGTGGTCTGTTAGATGCCATGAGCAGTGGTAAGAATGTGTGTTATCATCCGTAAGATCGCGGGTTCGAATGCCAGTGATGGCATTTTAGATAATATTAGGAGGCTCGAGGAGCGTTGTGAGTATCTCGGGAAGGAGCTCGAGGTTGCCAAGAAGGAGAAAGTCGAAACCCGGCGACAATCCACCGAATGCCAGGCTCGTATCGAAGCGGTGGTGCACTTGTATCATATGCTCGGGGGACGTTTTTTCTCCTTGCAGGAGGTTGCTATAAAGCGAGCGAGCGAACGTGAGGTTTCTGGCAAGGAGTCCCTCAGGCGGCGAATTATTGAGAAAGGTGTGGTATAAGGTATCAGGTGCAGGGTATGGTTTATTGCGATCAGATGTTGCGGCCAGACGGGGGGGGACTTGGAGAGGCGGAAGAGTCAAGTTCGGCATGAGAGGGCTAATGTGCATCAAATTGACAGGAAAGTGCAAGGGCTGGGAAAGTGGAGGACCCAGGGATCGATCCCGGGTCAGATCATTTCTTTAGGACGGATGTAAATCTCTCGAGTCTGTCTGCGGGGTCGATGTAGACCTGTTTAGAAAAGGCGAGAAACGAATTCTCATTTTTGCAGGTGAGCTTGCTACACCAAGGTCTCAGGTTCGATCCCGGGATGCCGCATTTTCGCTTCAGTCACAATTGGTGGAGATGGAACTAGCTTGGAAGGGACTCCCAGAGGATCGGGCGAAGCTGTTCTTACAAGCACAGGAGCTGTATTAACGGTTACGGGTTTCTTGTGCAGCTAGTGTGAGAAAATGTGCACATAATCAACTACATGTGTTGATGACAATATGGAAATTCTGAGGGAATCTTGAGAAATTAGCGTTGATTCCTATAAACTTCAATCACTGTGTGCAGCCTTTGATTCCTTTCTCCCAGCTGAGCTACTCCCAATGCTTTCTAGAAACCAAGTTGGAGTTTTTTTCCCTCAGAGCCCCTGAGGTCCGCATAGACACTCCAGTTTGGTCGCCCCGGCATGGGGGGAGTGTGGCTAGAGTAGGGAGGCATGAGAAGGTGGTGGAGCAGGAAAAGCGAGAGGCGATTGAGAAAGCTATTCGAGAGACCTGGTGGGTTCCTCATTAGGCTACTGTGGTGCATTTCGAGGACAGTTTGGGAAAATACGCACGTGTCGATGATATGAAGAAATTTCGAGGAAATTTTTGATGGTTTTTCTACACTTTACTCCTACGGTGTGTGATGTCATGTTTCACTGGGAAAAATTCTGAGCTCAGCTGAGTAAGTGGAAGCATATGTATGGGAATGTTCGTTTTGTCGGTAGGCGCAGAATAGAAGGGAAACATGATGAAATTGCAGAGTTGGAGGAAGCCATTGGTGATCTTGGCGAGGAGGAATCATCAGAACATGAAGAGGTGGGTATTATTGTGATGGATGATTACTACTACTACTGCTACTATAATAGTATATGGTACTACGATATGTACAGCTATAGTATCTATACTACTATAGCTACTACTGTGTGATTTATGAGGATGATTCTCTTCAGGGCTCGCATGTTATCACGGGTGACGTTTTTGCTGTGCTGCGTCCGCCAGCGTGAAGTGATGCTGAAAATGCAGCTAATATGGTTAAGTCTCTGTGAGCGTTAGCTGAGTCTAGTAGCAGGAGCATGTGAGCACTATGTTGCCCGACTGATGTGTCGTTGGGCTTATAATTGGCAATTTCTACGCTGCTGTTGGGCACTGACTTTCGTTGGTTAATCAACTGAGGGGGGAGGGGTTCAGTAGAGTAAGGGGCAGTTACTTTCTTCTGGGCTGAGCTTCCTAGCTATCAATGACTCCCGGCAAGTGTCGTGGGCCGTACGCGAAGTGAAGGGCGTCTAGTTGGTTTTGGCGCATGGAGACGACGAAGTGATCGACTAGCATGTATGATGATGTTATGAATACTCGCATTAATAGAGTCATTTCGTACCTTCTATTGAGACTGTTGTCTTTCTTCCAGTACAGTTGAGGGAAAGCGTGCACGGTGAGAGTGTCTGAGAGCTGGGCCCTGAAATTCTACTAGCTGTGGGGGGGTACCATGACACAATGATTTTCAACTTTACCAGCCGAATGTTTCACCCTAGTTGCCCTACTGATCGCGACGAGGGATTAAACTCATTGCTGGTAACTCCTATTACAACCTATACCTATAGAGGATACAAGATCACATACAGTGAGCTCAACTGTGATGGTCGGAGTCGAACTCACTATAGGTCACCGTGTGATGGGAATCTCTCATTCAAGGGTTACGCCGACTATCGATGGTGAGTGTATGATGACGAGAACATGACAGAATCGTTTTCTCATAGACTTACTATTATAGTATTCACTAAAGGGTATATTCATTCTGAATTGGTATATAGTCTGTTATTGTAGTTGTACAGAGTATTCCACTGTGGGATCTCAGCTCGAATCTAATGGATGATTTTATGAGTGCAATTGTAGATAGAATCTCTACACTCCATCAACCATTGCTTTGAGTTCCCAAATGGTCAACAGTTTTATAGATTTATACTCCTTTAGTTTCCCCATACACAGATAAAATACTACGTGCTATTCGTATTCGACGAATCTAAGGCTCTCGCATGAACTGACTGCTTTCGCATGAACTATGCTTTGCTGTTATATATCCCCGTGTGAAAACCCACCGGCCGGAATTTCCCCCACTAGTTCGTACCGAATTAAATGATGATCAACTGATAGGGACAGGTGCATGGAGGGCTGATGCTGAGAGAACTGAAGGCTTCTATTGAGGCGGCCAAGGAAATCAACGCCGCTATATATCTCATTGATCGACCGTAAGGCGGTGACCTTCGGGAATTTTCTAAAGTACGGCAATCGATCTTTGGTGTTTCCAAAGGACAAGGCTAATAGTGAGGACGTGAGGGAGTTGGACTCGTTCCTAAAGCGATACTGTCCAGGGATCCACAAGGTAAGCTTTTGGGGAATGTCGAAGTCAGAATGGGAACAATTTAGGTTCTCATTGACGAGAGAAACCAATACATGGCTCATCAAATCATATGGAACTCTCAGCCGGGTGAAACAGTGGTTGTCATCTGCAGCGCCATGCATGCACCAGGGCTTGCAAGCCTACTCCAGAAGAAGTTGACAGATCCCTCAGTGGATGTGAGAAGACTCCGGGGTTGTTGGTCTGGTATTCCTAATTCGTTCGCATCGGTCTCGATAGAGCATTCGAAGTCTATTCAAGTGTTATGGAGAGCTTTCTTGCAAGGTTGCTGCTCCAGAAGGACTAGCGGATCTCACCAAGAAGTCTCTACCAGTGGTCCTGTTTTTGTTCTTGTTCTATCTAGTGTTGCCAGGGTACATACTGTATCTCGTGAGTGCTGGAGGGATAGCGATGGTGAGCGAGCGTCTGGTGGTCGCAGCTGTGATGTCGTTTCCTGCCAGATATCGCAGAAAGCGAAGGGTGTGCTTGGGATCGAGTCGAAAGAGGGAGAGGTACCGGTCGCGAGACCAGCCGTCAAAAAACTGGAGTCCAGCTAGTTTCTAAATAATAAAAAATATCCGCGTTTTCAGTGATAAGGTTACGCAGTTCTCGTGTGGGCACCACCCGGGGACAGGGGCTTTATACGACTGTGTCAAGCTGTGATGAACATCTCGGCACGGGGCATGAGCAACATGTGGGTATTCGAATAGGATATATCCGATACAGCCCATTGCCTATGATAGGCATGATAGTCCTCAGTATCCTCGGAAAGCTCGCGACCCGGTGCTGTTCGCATCGGTTTCGACGAGATTCAAACCAGAGTTGCTGAGTGGGATGCCGCTCAGCTTCGGAAGTGGTAGCCGCTACACCATCTTATCAGAGAGATGTCATTTGATAGCGATACTATCAAATCGACCATGACGCCATTCAGGCTCATTGCGTACCCAATCATGCGGTATTATCCACAAGTGATTATAAGGCTCCCATTCCTTAGCCAAAGTCCCAACCTAATGTAATCAGTAACCTCCTCAATCCCCAGTAGCTCCCCCGCATTCAACTGCTTCACTGCCGTACTCGCGTTCCTCAGCCGGGCGTTCACAGATGCATTAGCGTATATCTCATGGCACTTGCTGAAGTCATTGAAACGATAAAAAGTGGGAATCGTGCTTTCTATATCGTCCAGTATAATCTCCAATCTCTCCGGATCAGCAGCTCCGCTCCGCCTTTTTTCCCAGTTCCTCGAACAAGCAGCTCCGCTTGAACAAGACACGCTGGGATAAGACGAGAAATCACAGCATGGTTCATGTGTATATGAAAATGTGTATATAGTGCGAGACATTCCTCAACGGATGGCTGCTATCTTCAGATTAGGCTTCATCTCGCGGAGCCTCTCGAAATCATACTCTCGCATATGTCTAAAAACACAGGATCGATAATGCCGGTAAAATGAGCCAACCTCATCAATGCTCGGGGCCGTCGCCGCCTGGCATAATACTCTTTTCAAGCACCTTTTCCGCCTGCGAGCAATCACCGTGCGAATAGAAATGATGACTGGGAGAGAAGTAAACGAGATCTCGGTTGGGCTGGAAAATGCAATAAGCATTGCATTGCGATTGTCCAGGACCAACTCTCCCTCTCCCACACCTCTCCATCATGTGAGGCAGCTGGTCGATATTCGCCCTGAGAAAGAAATAAAATTACTTCCACACTAATTCGAACCTGGATCGATTGAATACGAACCACTACAACTAATCATTACACCATTTGTCCACTCACACATTCACCGAATCACAAATCACCAAAAATCCTCAGGCTAGGGGGAGGGGTGAATCCGTAAAATCCATCACGATATAGTCACAGCTTTCTCACGTTGCCGTCGTCGTTCACGACGAGTCCGAAATCAGAAGTTTAAATGGATTGCTTCTGATCATCGAATTAATGTAATTCCTAGCTTACTTCAGCGTGATGCTGTTGGTGGAGATGGGAACGATATTGGAGTTTAACCCGTGATAGGATTCTCTCATATTTTCAGCGCCATTCGTATAGTACGCGTAAGGATTAAAAGAGGCTGCTTTCCTATAGTGGAGTCCCGAATCGGGACTCCCGATCGCAGACATTCTCATCAAAATACGGTTAATTTCATAATAATACGGATTTTGTTGGTCTTCTCGATTGGTCAATCAGCGCGCTGACAGAGAGTCGATCGAGGAAGTGATAACCTCAACATAGCTGAACCATTCACAACTCGCTCAAACGCCATTCAATTCAGATCAACAACAACAACAATGACACGAGTTTTAAAGTAACAACAACGACAAACAATCGAGTTGTTTTACTCTGAGTTCTTGGACACTGAACTTACGGGGCTCAGGAATCGAGAGCCAATACCAATACAATGACAATACCTGAGGGATCTACCTGGTGGATGGCATGACTGCTGGTCGTACCACGCCCATGAGTCTTCCCCATATGGGGGTGAATACTGTCTATACCGTATAGTCACATATTCATCGTAGACCAGATCCTCCCCAACATAAAATAGTAAGGCAAAGCACATGAACTGTTCATGATGAACACGAGTATCACCTCACTGATGAGCTTGACCCGGGGTATGATTTTGTCGATTGTTGTGACTTATTAAAACGAAAACGGACAAGTGAGACGAGGCAGTCCCGACAGCCTTCATTTCTGATATGTTCCATAGAGTATCTAGCACCACCACCACGATCAGCAAATCATCATCATCGTCGCTATCCTTCAATACCAGCACGATATTTCTTCAAACAATGGATACAAATACATGCCACAATTTGGTAGGTGTTCTTCAAATGACCTGAGATGAGAATGACAGTTCATCACACCCATGTTATGATTGGCAATTGACTCACCCATGGACGGAAATGCAGTGGTCTCCATTATGTTGTAGAGATACCCAGTCCCCTCCTCTCCAGCCGATACACTTTGGTTTGCACCATAAGTCGCCTTGACGCCATTTTTTCGGCGAGTAGGGTCTCGCACCCGTTCGATACCGTTCCCAAAAAACATCTAAGATTCGACTGCTACAAAGACGCCCAGTACGGTTAACAAAATCACCCGGATATA
>NW_003211539.1:85398-87506 GCF_000006405.1 Perkinsus marinus ATCC 50983
TCACCCAATTGCCGAAATAAACTAACTCAACTCATCATCATCATCGATGGAACGACTTTGAAATTGCATACGAGCATGATCACATGAAGGAAATAAGCGACTGAACCTCATCAATCGCATGACGGATGAGGTCTAATGCCACACGACTCATATGAGTATTTGAATACCTCAATAACTCGTGCACGTGCTGCTGTTGCTTGTCGAGACGTAGAGTTAGTTTGGCCATGAAATGTAGTAATATTGATTCAGCATGGTATCCCCTCCCTCAATCACGCCTATGCAGTAGAGCGGCCAAGTCCGAACACAGATCGTCGCTTCTCTTTCCATCATCAGCAAAGATCTTCTCCACATCAGCTAGAGTAGCATCAGCACTTTGCTCCTCTGCATGGAGACGCTTAATACTAACTAAGAGCTTGCCAAAGGACTCATGCGACAACCTGAGGCGGGTGCCATACGCTGCCATACGAATGCTCAGCCTACCTCGACCTAGCCATTTTGAAGAACCTCTTAGCATCGATCTTACTGGGAGGGCCCCCAGCCCCGCTATCACCACTCACATCAGGCATAGCACTCTGAAGGAGCACAAATGAACATGGATGAGATAACAGATTTCACATCGTGGGACTTTTGTTGCATGTCAATAGCCGATATCGATGATGAACTGTTATTGACAGGAAACGTATGAAAAGTTGTGGCACCAGCCTCATGCAAGTTGTTGCTAGAGAAGCACCCTGGATTGGGGAAACCAGACTGATGATGATTCTGACTCGAGGTAAAACTGCCGTATACACTGGCCGAGCCCACAGACTGAGAGACCAAGCTCGCCCAATAATTATACACATCATGCCTACGGTAGTGCACATAGGTGTGGGAGCCGGGGAAGCCGCCATAGGAGCGATGCTCTGACAATAGCATACCACATATAATCAAGAATAATAGCTCACTTGAAGGGGTATCTCTCTCCTAAGGAAGTTTGTGTCCGCGTGACCACTTACATCACCATCGTGCATCCTATGTGATTCACTCTGGAAGGATTCCAAGCCTCCGACTAGAGTCTGCTTGAGACGCTTGAGGTGCTCCAACTGTTGATTTGACTGAGATGGCGATAAAGTGTCGCACTAATACTGAGAGTGAAGGCATGCTCACAACCCTCAGGTTCTGAATAAGGTTCCTGTTCTCCTCCTGTAACTTCTGGCATCTCTCACGAGAATCAATATGTTCCACATTCAGCGCATTGGCTTTCTTTATAGTTTGCATATGCTACCACAGTGTACTACAAAACTAGTAAGGATATACATCAACTTACAGCAGCCTTCTCTTGGTCGAGGCTCAAGCGTAGGACACGAACCTCGTGCTCCAACGACTGCATCTTAGAACTGAGGGTAGTATTCACCATCGACATTCAGCTAAACCCTACCCCTACATAAAGGCATTCTGGATAATCTTAATGCCGACTCCAAGGCACTCGTCAGGAGAGTCCGACAGCTGGATGTTGCGCTTGAACGTATCATCACTAGTCATGTGGAAGGTAGTTGCATAAAAGGGATACAGACACGAGCTCAACTCCAACTGAGCACACTCGATCGTCTGTGAAAATGGTTCAGGAAATGATTACTGCTGCTACCACAGCAATCACAATAATACCACATGTGAAGCTATCCTTCAATACCGGTACGATATTTTCTCAAACAATGGATACAAACACATGCCACAATTTGGTAGGTGTTCTTCAAATGACCTGAGATGAGAATGACAGTTCATCACAGCCATCACACCCATGTTATGATTGACGATTGACTCACCCATGGACGGAAATGTAGTGGTCTCCATTATGTTGTAGAGATACCCAGTCCCCTCCTCTCCAGCCGATACACTTTGGTTTGCACCATAAGTCGCCTCGACGCCATTTCTTCGGCGAGTAGGGTCTCGCACCCGTTCGATACCGTTCCCCGAAAAAACCTATAAAATTCGACTGCTACAAAGACGCCTAGTATGGTTAACAAAATCACCCGGATATATTGACGAACACTTATAACTCAACAATACACATAATGTGTGAGACAAATAGCTCAGCCAATGAACAATTGAGTTTACATTGTCCTGTGCAA
>NW_003211539.1:87606-91393 GCF_000006405.1 Perkinsus marinus ATCC 50983
TATATGGCATGGACGAGACAGTTACTGCCATGTTGTATAACAACTGACATCTATCTAGTTCAAACACTATAACCTCACGGCGTGCCTTTTACTCTAATAACAGCATGCTCAGGGAACTCCCATTTGCGATTTATACTTTGTTTAGAGACTCCTCCGATGATCATCGCCTCGAAGCCACAACTAACACCATTTGGACCCAAAAGTGATTCCGAACTATGTGACGCAGTATAAGTCGCTCGACTCGTATCTCCCTTTTGAGCCACAGTTCCATCAGCCGATAGAGTCGCTTCGGATCCGAGTGCTTGACCTAGCCTCAATAGTGATGTCAGAGCTTATTAGGTCGAGCAAGTAAAGCATACCAGTTGACCAGGCCTTGATAACGGACGGACCGGAGGTTCGTGTTCAACATATTCTCCAGCAAACGTTTTCTTGGGATACCAGAATATCACACCGCGACTTACACACCAACATCGCAACAAGATTTATTGAACATTCGCAAATAACACTGCCCCACAGTCGCATGTGACAGCTCGACCACCATGGACCTACTCCGAGCCTTCGTCGCTAGCGATAGCAGCGCTGACCAATTCCCTTGCCATGCCATCATTGCCGGTTCGGTTCTTATTAATCCTCTATCCACTGCAAGCTGTGAACGAGCTTTTTAGGCATATACCCGAGTTTCTACTCGGTTGAGAAAAACCATGGATAGCGGCCGCCTTGCTCAACTCGTTGAAATTGGGATAAAATATCCTGATTTTCCGACCATTGAGCAAAATCATGACCGATCATGGTCAAAAAGTGATGGACAGCATCCGGCAGATGACTGATGATGATTTCGCAATTTGGTGTCGCGGTACAGGGGACCCCGATTCCTTTGGGCCGCCAAAGAAGAGACGGCTTCAGCTATAGGCTCTCTTGGTTTGTCCCATCCTCCAGTTACTCGAATCGAGTAATTCCCGTGGCGTCTTCTATATATGTACTTAACAAAAACTGGTCATCAAATGTTATTACTTCCCATAGTCTATGTTTAATTAGTTCTCATATCTCAGTAGTTTGCTATGATTAGGATCCTGCGGGAGGACTCCTGCCATCGGGCAAACATTAGTGACTGCATGACTCCAACGGCGTACATGCTAGGCCGTCATGGCCTAGCGACGAGGATCGCCTCTGCCAATGCCTGGGTAACGGTCTTTTGGTAATGCGTTACATTCTACAACTAGATACTAATAGCCTCTTTTTTTAGGACATACAACTGCGTTGCATGATACGACTAGCATGTCATACAGGGGCTCGTTTATCGGACTTATTGGACACACCAAGGACAGCAGTACGAAAAATTACCAGAGCATAGGTATTGAGCGATGATCGTTCTAACAACTTCAGACAGAGCCGATAGTGTAGTAAATTCGGTCAAAGTGAACTACACAATTTTTAACCTACGCAGGTGAAGCCGGACAAGAATCCTGGTCTGGCGGCCAGACTCTGGCCTACCACTAGACAAATTTTACACTACCCCCGAATAGAAGATGATGACTTATTCTACGGATTCATATTTGCTAATGGAAAAAGTAACATGAACAACCAGGTAATAAAACGTAGCTACAAACATGATATTGCATCAGGCAGGTTATTTCAATAATATGGGGAAGAGCAGCAGTGTCTCTCCGCAGTTACTTAGAAGTTTCGGAATGTACTACTTTTGTGAGAGGAAACAGCTACCTGTTCCCCACATGGGATGGAAAGAGACAAAAAATAAGCTTCATAACAAAAACAATCTCGAAACTAGGGGAGTGTGCAGGGTATAAAGAGTCGTATTTCGGATGCCATTCCCCCCGACAGGGGTATTGCGCTAGACGAAGTATAGAAATCTTCACAAGAGGAAAATCCAATGAACTAGAAAATGTCCGCCAGAACCTATTCACTACTGGCCTTTGGACATACTGTAGCGGAGCAATACGATACTATATAGACATCAACTTATCTGACTTGAAATTAATATATCTCTCTAACTGTTCAATTAATATACATGATTTTCCACCTACAGATACTTCAGGACCTGAAGAACATTATGATATAAAAAAAGTTGGAATATGTACGCACAGATGGGTACTGTATAGGCGCGGCGGAGCAATTCTTGATTCAAGAATCCTGAATGACACTTTCTTCGTGTTAGGTATGGTCTGGAAGATATCAACTTCACTCCAGCGCGGTGCGAATACGGCACTAGCAGAGTTGAGGAAACCATCGTGACCACCACGGGAAGTTTGATGATCAGATGGAACCTCAAGGTGGCAAAGAGTTTTGTTGCCCGCGAAATTGTGATGACCTTTCCTCGTTTAGGATGTTTTGCGAGGGAGAATTCACAAGTGTTCAGTCAGTCTGATGGGCGATTACATCGTCGCCTTAATGATAATCCCATTGTAGCCCCATTGTTATCAAACCAGGGGGAGCGTTTAAACAGCTCGGGAAAATGTCCTAATTAATTTACATAAAAATGCACTATGCCTGGATCGATCTTGCGATCAACATCCATGTCACCCTGCATGCCGAAAAGCATTCTTGTAACCCGGTGGGGTGAGTTCTGGAAGTACTGCATTCCGCAAGGTATCGATCTTGTTAGCTCAGTAGGTTAACGTCCTAGCTCATCAACCAGGTCAGGTGGGCTAGTGCATCACTTTCATAATGATGTGTGGGAGAATATGTATATGGTAAACTATATTCTGTCGGCATTACGGGGATTTTTAAATGGTTTTTTGTGAACTTTTACCACCAGTGTACGAAAATAACCCCATGGTCAACTACATGTGTTGATGAAAGTGTGAGAATTCTGAGAAAATTTAGGTAGCTTCTTTTTGGTTGCTGAACACCCGAAATCGTATGCAAACTTGTATAATTAGCTATAATTAAACTCGGCTGACCTGAGGGAAATGAACATATATTACACCAACACTACAGTAGTGCTGAAGTAACTTGGCGAAAAGAAGTAACTTCTGGATCAGAGTACCTTGTAAGAGAGTTAATAGGTTGACGATTATCGAAATAGTGACAATTCGAAATATGGTAAATTACTTTTGGAGTGTTTGTGGATGTGCACAATTTATCGATGAATTTGGTTCCGAGGGGAATGCTCCCCGAGTTACCCAAGCATATTATGATGATGTTGAAATTGTACTGAATTTGAGCAGATTTTAGTGTCATGTGAAATCGTGGCTGTGCGCAAAGATATTATCATAATGCTGATTCGGTCTCAATGTGTTAGGGTCTTATCTAACATCCGGCAGGGGGAAAATTATCATCCGAGGGGACCCATTCAGCTTTCATATCCTGATGTGAAGACATTAGAAGGAAAATTAGAGGTTTTGCGGTTTGGGTTTACTGCACCAAGCCTGCATCGGAAGGGCCTTCCATTGCAGGCAGTCTCTTTTTCGGCAAACATGACACGATCGCTCCGCTGGCACGCATAGGTTAAGCGCCCAACGCTTGCACACGTGCCCCCGTTGCGGGATTATTAAACAGATTATCGGTTTATGATGTTGATAGTAGCTCGATTATAGTTAGTATCACTATCATTTCCTAATGGTTAACTCCGTAGACAACGACGACACTCTTGAGTTAGTACTGGGAAGACTCGACCTTGAGCCAAGTGACACCGCAGTTTCTGGATGATTCCTAGAATGATACACATGCCGTATCGAGAGAGGTATTAATGGGCTCATTTATATGTTGAGAGTTTCCAATCCACTTCATATCGAGTTTTCACATGGAGTACTACTCCACTTGGGAAACA
>NW_003211539.1:91493-94451 GCF_000006405.1 Perkinsus marinus ATCC 50983
TTTGTTAGATATTAATATATGTACTAAATAGTTCATATTTGATTAGACGATAATATCCATGAGTAATGTATTTTAATACTCCCTTAGCGACAAAGAACTTCTTCTTCTTCTTACACTTAATTAATATTTATTGAATCTCTCCCAGTTTTCGTATCGGATTCCCGGGTTCGAATCTCGAGTATGTTATTATTATCATTATTCCCGCAGGTCTTGGGTTTCAATGCTCTCCGCGATACTCGAGTAGTAGATGGTTCGGGATGTTGTCGACTATGCGATTGGTGAGCCATTAAATCGCTATGATGTGAGGGGAGCGAAACAGTGTGGGAAAATATTCACATGGTGAACGACTGAATGTTGGTGACAATATGCATTGCTTTCTGTACACTTCTATCCGAATTGGTATGTGTACTTCTGGTCATTGATTACAAATTTCGAATCTACGAGAAACTATCTATCCTAACTAACAACTATAAGCAGTGTTGTAGCGGTTTCCTCAGCTGAGTTAAGAGTTTACCAATTATTATATAAATTTATCTACAAACTCGGGTAGAAGTGTACGGAAACCCACAAGGGTTTTCTTACGAATCCCCATACTTTCATCACAAAACACATGTGGTTGACCATGTGCATAATTCCCCGAGAATTTGACTCTTTACAGATTCACCGATATGATCAATTGAAACCAATGCCGCAGGACTATTTTTTATAATGTGCGCACTGAACATGATTCACATGGGAATTTTACAATTTCAAGAATTTGAACTTTAGGTGAGAAGTTATGCCGAACTGTATCGTCATTGCATTGCGCGTATTATACAACCTTCCTCAGAGGTCAGTGTAGTCGACTGTTGATGAGTCTACATCATCATGGGGGCCGCATTCTCGATCGATCAAGGGCAATGATAGTAGGAGATTATGGCGATCTGGCTTTGGAGGTGAGGAGTCGATCAGCTAAAACTAATCCAACCAGCGCGTCTTTTAATTTATATATATACATTTGATACATTTGATCAAGCTAATTAAGGATGATTATGATGATGATAGTCGCTAACTATACTTACGTTATACTTTGATGGTAACGATCACTTTTGGGTTAAACTGCCGTGTTGGGATGGAATACCCTTTTTGATCAGCTATAGCGATCGGCTTCCATATGAGATTGTGAAGCACAGAGGGTCGGCTGGTTTGCCTGAGGGCGAGATTGTTGTGCTTCCCGAGTGTGGGGAAATATGCGCGTGTGTTGGTGACAATAAGAAAATTCTGAGATAATTTTGGGGACACTTCAATCCGAATTCGTATGTGAAATGACATACATAAGATGAATATACGTAACTACATTTTGTATGTGACTGGATACCGAGATACATGTTTCGACTTGAGCTCTTGGTTCCATCGAGTTCGTCAGATGGTGTGGCTGAGTGGTTAAGGAGATGGACTAGAAATCCGTAGGGTTCGGTATGCGTAGGTTCGAACCCTGTTGCCGTCATAATGATAGCTTTCATCATTATAAGACAGAAGCCCATTAGATTGGAATACCTACTCCAGTGGGATGTGGACGGTTGGGAATCCCAACCGTAATAGGTTGAGGGAAATCGAAGAACAGTGAATAGTTTCCTCCTGTCCGATGGTCTCGGGATGAGACTTACACTGTTCTAACGAAATGCCCCCTGAGAAGTTTTCGATTCACTTCTGCTGCTGCTGCTGCTGCTGACGCTCGTCGATCTCTATCAGGATCGATACAGGTTTCTTTGTCTGGAATTGCTGGCCAGTAGTTCAAATCGTCGTGGTTAATGAAGGGAGTATCGCTCTCGCTAGAGGGAGAGGGAAATGATTATGTTGGGAAAGGTCTATGTGGTGGGTATATTGACATAAAAATGCGGTGGAGGAGAGTTGATCTCGGGATCTTGGGAAGGGTAGTCCAACGCTCTACCCACTGAACCATTCAAGCGTAGTGCTGTTTGATTTTAGTTTTTTTCATCCCTCAGCGGCCACCGAAACTGCGCGGGCCCGAGTTCCTCCCTGAAGACAACGTCATTGTGAGGAATGCCTGTCTTTGTGGTGCTACCAGTGTGAGAAAAATACACATGATCAACTACATGTGTTGGTGATAGTGTGGAAATTTCAGGAGATCCTCATTGGTCCATCCACACTTCTACCTGTGTTTCGGGGCTCATATTGGTACCCGATGACCATCTCCCAGTTACCACGAACTCCTCCACCAACCGCAGCACCAGCAGTATCCGCCAGCCTGATGATAATCCCATTGTAGCCCCATTGTTATCAAACCAGGGGGAGCGTTTAAACAGCTCGGGAAAATGTCCTAATTAATTTACATAAAAATGCACTATGCCTGGATCGATCTTGCGATCAACATCCATGTCACCCTGCATGCCGAAAAGCATTCTTGTAACCCGGTGGGGTGAGTTCTGGAAGTACTGCATTCCGCAAGGTATCGATCTTGTTAGCTCAGTAGGTTAACGTCCTAGCTCATCAACCAGGTCAGGTGGGCTAGTGCATCACTTTCATAATGATGTGTGGGAGAATATGTATATGGTCAACTATATTCTGTCGGCATTACGGGGATTTTTAAATGGTTTTTGTGAACTTTTACCACCAGTGTAGGGAAATAACCCCATGGTCAACTACATGTGTTGATGAAAGTGTGAGGATTCTGAGAAAATTTAGGTAGCTTCTTTTTGGTTGCTGAACACCCGAAATCGTATGCAAACTTGTATAATTAGCTATAATTAAACTCGGCTGACCTGAGGGAAATGAACATATATTACACCAACACTACAGTAGTGCTGAAGTAACTTGGCGAAAAGAAGTAACTTCTGGATCAGAGTACCTTGTAAGAGAGTTAATAGGTTGACGATTATCGAAATAGTGACAATTCGAAATATGGTAAATTACTTTTGGAGTGTTTGTGGATGTGCACAATTTATCGATGAATTTGGT
>NW_003211539.1:94551-97447 GCF_000006405.1 Perkinsus marinus ATCC 50983
GTTTTTTTTCGTATTCCCCGTACTCTCTATTCTTCAATTTCGGACTGCTTGTTATTATAGCAATAAGCTCGCTCCACACCAGCTATTATTATCATCATAATAATGGTGTTGTACAGTTATGAACTTAGAATGGAATCTATACAATCGACTATGATGGATAATCGTATCTGGCCGGCGAAGCCACTGTGGAGAATCCCATCACTCGAGGAACCTATCAGGAATAAATTGAGGCTTCCATCGCTTACATTATTACCATCCACGCTGGCTCGATAGTACAAGTTGGAGGTAGTCTCTTGACAGAACTAGCGATGCGATGATATCACTTCGATACGGTTCGGTGTTACTACAGAGCTCTCTCTACCATGGTCTATACAAGACCCTCGATCGGTTAGTTGAGATGATTATCCTAGTGTCCAGAGTGAATTGGATACTTCGTTATTCATCATGAAACGGTTGTCGTAGTTCCGGACGAAGTCCCAGAAGTGTTCAAGTTAAGTTTTTTTCTATCTCTCTCTGGAGACTATCAACAGAGTTGTGTTGGTATGTACGGTATGTAAGAAGTTGACTATGGTGATGATTTGCGACCTACGAACACAATATCTTTCCACTTTAGGCACTAAGCACATTTCTCGAGCACATGGTATGGGCCATACCGTATGGCATATCGGCCCCTCGAGTGGAATCGGTCTTTCTAACAGCGAAATTGATATTTGCCACTCTGTTGGAATCCGGTCGTGCTAACGAAACTGATCTAATATGCTGTCGAGGTGAGCGGAGCTGAAGACGCTTTTTTTTCGAGCGTACTAACAGTGATAATTAGATAAGATGAGATGAGATAACAATTAAATTAAATCCCCATATGCGGGTATCCCCTTTCTTCTTGCATCGTATCAATTGTGTCCCATGGTTCACTACGATTGTACGTATTGACGACTCAACAATACCCAGAAGTTAAACCCTCAAGTAGGCATTAGGTAAGTATTACGGGCAACCTTGACATTATTTTCAGGAGGAGCTGATTTCGGTTTGGAATTCATCGAAGGGGGAGCTCAAGAATGAAACTGAGACTGACTTTGGTCAATAACTGTACTGCATTATCAAAGAGGACACCGGAGACGTGACTATACTCGAGCCATTATTTTCTCTTGATGCGGGTGCCTATCGAGCTTACTGCGAACGTAGCAGAGACACCCCTGGGAATGCGATGGATTAGTTGAAATACTTGACTGCTGAGATGGTACAGTATCATTTGCCGTTTTCATATGTCGATTCGTATAGGCAACTGCGCCGATAAGTATAGATGTGGAGGTCACAGCATCATGCTTGTGATGAGCCCGGGGGAGGGGGAGCAGAAAAGCGTGGATATGTATGAGAGAGTCATAACGGATCTGCAGGAGCAGGTAGTAGTTGATAGGTAGAGATAGTCGTATCATAACCTGGTTGGCAGGCTCATAGCCCAGAAGCCAATAAGAGTATGTGCAATTCGAGCGAAGAGTCGGACGCTACTCGCTTCAGTCGGAGGCTAAGCCGGTGGGATCGACAGCCTTACCTGGAGTACGAAGCTATCATTACTTCCCAGTACTATCTTAATTTTGATTCTCTGAAGTGCCCCTCGTCTTTCGTTTGGAGCTGGCAATAATACTGGGCGAATGATGGGCGTTCTAGATCTCTCGCGGAAAAGGAACTACTCCAGGAGTGTACAATTTCGCAATAGTCTTGTGAGGAGTAAACACTGGAGTTTCACGGCCTGTGATATGAAAAACACTAGTGAAAAATGAACCGCGAATTTCGCGTTTTTCACAGAGTATTACGCCACTTCACGTAAAACGGGTGGTGAAACTCCACTGTATATGTAGTTTTCCAGGAATGTGGATGGAAAATATGCACATGATCAACTACGTGCGATGGTGGTAACACGAAAATTCTGGGAGGAAAATATTATTGACTTCTGTATACCTCTACTCGAACTGATATGTAAAGTTGTATGATTAGTGAGGAAACTCCTGAGTTCAGCTGAGGAAAGTTAACATGCAGTCCATCATTGGTTGAGTATCGAGAGGAGTGTATTTTTGTGGCGCGCGGTCAAATTGTTCTTTTTTGTTGGAATTTATAGCACGTCAGGATTGTTGGACGACTTGATAACCTTATTGCGCTGCAGCGGATGGTCATTTATCTCGATTTCGGCGAGATATACATAGAAAGTAACGTTTTAGGCTGCGTGATTATACCCGTTCGGAGTAAATTACCCATATATCTCTCAGACGGTTTAGTGGTTATTCGTGGTCGAATAATCGCTTTAACGTTGATGATAGGAAGGATGATAGGAATCCTCTTCGCTTTCGTTGCTGTGGAATGTGGCGAAGTAACTCCCACTGAGTTTCTGGTGTTATTCATTCAACGACTCGTTAATGCTAAGCATAACGACCCCATAACGACTTATCAACTGTTCATTGACTAGTAGTTCCACGTTCTACGGAGAGGGGCTATCTGGAAAATGACATCAAACTGATAGTTTCTAAAGGAGCTTATGAGCATATTGTCTACATGGGAGGTCAATTTTTTTCTCAGCAATCACAATTCTTGTTTCACTTCAACTATGTCTTGTGAAAGAAAAGCTCTATGTAAGATCTGTGGGAGACCTTTCAGAATTACTTATTTAAGAAGGCACGAAAAAATATGTACACCTCATGTGGTACTACAAGCCACTGAGGTGCAGTGTCATGTATGCGGGAAGATTATTAAAAAGTGTTCCTTGCGCAAACACCTCAAGTCAGTCATCTGTGTCGCACAAGAAGTACCCCGAATCTCTTATGAAGTGGATTCCCCGGAGACTACCGGTGATAACCCTCCCTTGGTATCTAACAATGAGCATGAAGTGGAGCCTCCTGAGACCACC
>NW_003211539.1:97547-102672 GCF_000006405.1 Perkinsus marinus ATCC 50983
GGATCAATTCCTCTGGATGGAGCGGCTATGCCAACTAAGATATGCGTGAGTAAGATCAATTCCTCTGGATGGGGCGGCTAAGCCAACATAAGATATGCCCGAGTAAGATCAATTCCTCTGGATGGGGCGGCTATGCCAACCTAAGATATGCCCGAGTAAGATCAATTCCTCTGGATGGGGCGGCTATGCCAACTTAAGATATGCCCGAGTAAGATCAATTCATCTGGATGGGGCGGCTATGCCAACCTAAGATATGCCCGAGTAAGATCAATTCATCTGGATGGGGCGGCTATGCCAACCTAAGATATGCCCGAGTAAGATCAATTCATCTGGATGGGGCGGCTATGCCAACCTAAGATATGCCCGAGTAAGATCAATTCATCTGGATGGGGCGGCTATGCCAACCTAAGATATGCCCGAGTAAGATCAATTCATCTGGATGGGGCGGCTATGCCAACCTAAGATATGCCCGAGTAAGATCAATTCATCTGGATGGGGCGGCTATGCCAACCTAAGATATGCCCGAGTAAGATCAATTCATGGACAAGAAAGGACATGTGTCCAGGATTGATGTCAAGGATTCATGGACATTCTGTGGACAAGAAAGTTGATGTGTCCAAAGAAGCGCTTATAATGACAAATAATTATCTTACTGATAATGACGCGTCCCAGCAAGCAGTTGTCGATATCCTCAAATAGTCGAGACCTCAAATACAGCATTCATACTTGCTGAATTCCGACCAAATTGGGGGAAGGCGAATTGATTCTGGCTATGTCTCGACAAGTGTGCTCCTCTGCTGCGATAGCTTCCTCTCATAGGGCTGTAGCTGTATTGAAATTAAACGCGTTAAAAGTGCGTTATGCTCCATGTAAAGTATAAGACGTGTATGTTTCTGCGACCGATAACACAGTCTTCTCCGCGAAGTGAATTGTGAAATATATTTTTCACTAGTGTTTTTCATATCACGGGTGGTGAAACTCCATTAATGTTATTTATATGGAGGTTTTGTATAGGTACGTATGTGCTAGGGAAGGCCTCACTGTATTCGCCCCGAAAGATCAAACTGATTGCACTCCGAATGAGGATGTAAGTTGAGATCGAATCGAGTGGTCGTTGGCCTGTCTGCTTCTCGGGGCGTCTCGTTGTGCTATGAGCTCTCACAGGCGAATGATTGTCCGGAAGGGTTTGCTTCTGGCGACTCTACTACGTCATATACACAGTAATGTTCATCACTGTCTATAGTTTTATCTTATCCTTGATACATCCTACAACATACTATTTATTCATATAGTAACAAAATCTCTTATTACTTTATCGTTACGATGAAATTTTGGATAAATCTATATATAACTATAGTGCGTACCAAACAGTTATGCATATATGAATTTTCTTCAAATAGAGAGTATGGTACTAAATGCTACGTATGAGGCTAAATGTTGATCATATAACCAATTATAGTCTTTTGGCAAGCTCCTGGGAACGCACTCCGTTCAACGCAGTTGAAAAACGGTACTGGATACGATAACACTATGTAAGTGTATTAATATTAGATTCCCTTGCCATTCCCGTTGGCAATCTTGCTGCGGTCAGATCCTGACCATTGATACAGCCTATCGCGAGAGCGAATCCTTCTACATAGATCCCCATAGCCACGCTGGTGGGAACGCGAAGGATTAGGAGTTTATGGCGTTGACCTAAAACGGCTCATAAGGATAGCGAGCGAGTTACTAGCGATCCGCAGTGTATTGAGTACAGCGGCCTATAGGAATCTTCAAGTTGCGCTAAGATAACTGAGAAATTCGTGGCGCGTGACGATTTCCAAAGCGCAGTTTAGTTTCTGAACTTCAGGATCCAACCTCGTCTTTTTCGCGATGCCCTGATCATCAACACAATTGTCCAAGTCAGCTGAGATAGGGATATTAGCAGCTGCTGGTGTAATATAATGGGTTATGGTCGTTCACTAAACGGTCGTCCTATCTGTTCTAGAGCTGATTGAAGAATGTGTTCCTAGCCATACGTGGAAATTTAAAAATGAGTTCCCCCCGGGAACATTATAGGTCCCTGGATGATTCCCTGTTTGCTATGGACTCAAGTCATCACGAAAAAGGGAGCGGCTGTGTGTGGATGCCAAAGTATACGATGTAATAGAATTTCTCTTTCTGTATACTTTAATTTGATAGTTTGATCGAAATGTGATGATCTTTTAGCGTTTGTGTGGGTTATTCACATATATGTGTTTACTGGAGTTTCACGCGTTTTACGTGAAGTGGCGTGATATAATATCACAGCTATCATGTTTTTCACTAGTGTTTTCATATCACGGCTTAATTCTGAGTGCTAAGCACTCAGTGCTTCTAAAATCGTATATACTTCCTTTTTTGATTTTACTGTTTTCATGCTAGTCGGTAGAGTTAGTAGACAGTGGACTCAACACGTTAGAGAGGGGACATCTCGTCTCGAGTACAGCGGAGCGAAGTGCTTCACGATGCGCATTTATTGTTTCGAAAATATGATACTACTACGCGTTTTTAGAATCTATTCACTGAACGGCCACCAAATGTCTACATGGGCGCATTCTGTGTTCAAAGGAAAGTACAGAATGTTTCTAACACGCTTTACCGGAACTGATGTAAATTATGTTGTCTCGGTGGCTCTGACTGATGACTGGTGTAGTGCTACTGCGCTGTAGAACATACTATGGACAGTAGTCGAACATGTGAGTACTCCCTATGGAAATGTGTTGAATCTTCGTATGAAGTGTGATTCGACATTGTAATGGGTGAGCGCTAACATGTAGCAAGTTTTATATTGTGGAGTAACTACCCTTCCTTTGTCACCCGTTGAGAGGGAACATGCTCGACCTTGTGTGGGGGTATACATTTACAAGAAGCTTTATGGGAATATATGCACATGATCAACTACATGTGTTGGCGACAATAAGAATATTCTCATTGAGTTTGTACACTTCTACTCCAGAGCATGTTCAAATGTCTATAATTAGCTTTGAAAACTCCTACTGAACTCAGCTGAGGAAAGCGAACATATATTCTTCTAACACTGCCATATACAACATATATTCAAGTGCTTCAAGACGAGAATTTCGTTGGAGTCAATAGTTTGTACTACAGTTTCATGCGAACAGTTGAACTGATTGAAGAGTTTGTTCCTAGCTATATAGCCGCGGGGATATCATACGTTTCTGGATGCTTCGCTGTTGTGGAGTGCCCTGCGACTACTACAACTACGATCAGTGGTTGTGACTACCACTACACTGGAGACTCGTTTGATTTGTCTGTCGTCTGTTTTTTACAAAGTCTAGCTCACTCCTGCTTGGTAGTGGTATGAAGGTGTTCTGTTATCGTGAAGTTTTTAGTAAGTGTGGATTCATGTCTTCAAAGGATATCTGATCAATTCAGAGTTGTGTTTCTCCAGTGTTGGCATCTCCTAATAAAACTTTACTTGACTTTTAGCGCCACCGATGAGGATGAGAAACAAATTGAAAGAATATACGAGAAATAGTAATTTACGGGGTGACATAGAGGAGGACAACTAAGGAAAATCAGGAGCTCTCTCCGTTAACACCCTCAATGGAGTTTCACCACCCGTTCTGCGTGAAGTGGCGTAAAACTCGGCCTGTAGTAGTCGTGAAATGTGTTTTTCACTGGTGTTTTTCATATCACGGGTGGTGAAACTCCAATAGATCAATCTGTTGAGTTGAGTAGTGGAACGGCCACTGCCAGACACAATACGCATGCCCAGAATAAAACGCAA
This sequence comes from Perkinsus marinus ATCC 50983, assembly GCF_000006405.1. NCBI lineage: Eukaryota > Perkinsozoa > Perkinsida > Perkinsidae > Perkinsus > Perkinsus marinus. The sequence continues at coordinate 101,320 of NW_003211539.1, forward strand.
CCACATTAAGTAGCCAAAGAGAGAGAGACTAATGTCGGCCATCACTGTAAGATCGTGCAATCGATGTGCACAAGTGATCATCTGTAACAATGTGCTCATCATTGAAGTTTCACCCGTTGTACTCTTTAAAGAACCCGTTATTCGCGGTGATATGCAGTGGTCGTGAGATACATTTTTCACGAGTGTTGTTCATATCACTAGGGTGAAACTCCAATGATTAGTGCTGGCCCCAACAACCCCAGTAAACGGATGGGATCGATGATAATCGTTATTGCATGTTACACGAGAACGTCAGGATAGACGCAGATGGACGTCGAATTTCATTATCAAATCTGAGAATCTCGAGTTAGATGTAGTTATACCGTCGATAGGCCTGACACCTTCGGCCCTTGAGCTCCATCTCACGGAAAGTAAACGTTCCCAACTTACCATCGGTGACCTACTGATGTACTCCTCGAATGCCACGAATGCGACAGAAGCTGATCTCGCAGTGAAAGCCTCGGTCGGGTCCTGCGCTGCCGTCGTTGCGCTCTGTCGTCTGAGTCAATCTGAGGGACGAATGTTAGAAATGTAGTTAAAATGAAGTATTGAAATATGGCATTTCAAATATCATATTAAAAACAATGAAGTAAGATCAATTCCTCTGGATGGGGCGGCTATGCCAACCTAAGATATGCCTGAGTAAGATCAATTCCTCTGGATGGGGCGGCTATGCCAACCTAAGATATGCCCGAGTAAGATCAATTCCTCTGGATGGGGCGGCTATGCCAACCTAAGATATGCCTGAGTAAGATCAATTCCTCTGGATGGGGCGGCTATGCCAACCTAAGATATGCCCGAGTAAGATCAATTCCTCTGGATGGGGCGGCTATGCCAACCTAAGATATGCCTGAGTGGGATCAATTCCTCTGGATGGAGCGGCTATGCCAACCTAAGATATGCCTGAGTAAGATCAATTCCTCTGGATGGGGCGGCTAAGCCAACCTAAGATATGCCCGAGTAAGATCAATTCCTCTGGATGGGGCGGCTATGCCAACCTAAGATATGCCCGAGTAAGATCAATTCCTCTGGATGGGGCGGCTATGCCAACTTAAGATATGCCCGAGTAAGATCAATTCATCTGGATGGGGCGGCTATGCCAACCTAAGATATGCCCGAGTAAGATCAATTCATCTGGATGGGGCGGCTATGCCAACCTAAGATATGCCCGAGTAAGATCAATTCATCTGGATGGGGCGGCTATGCCAACCTAAGATATGCCCGAGTAAGATCAATTCATCTGGATGGGGCGGCTATGCCAACCTAAGATATGCCCGAGTAAGATCAATTCATCTGGATGGGGCGGCTATGCCA
>NW_003211539.1:102772-121128 GCF_000006405.1 Perkinsus marinus ATCC 50983
AGTATCATCATCATCATAGTATCTTCATCATTATCATAGTATCATCATCATCATCATCATAGTATCATCATCATTATCATAGTATCATCATCATCATCATCATCATAGTATCATCATCATCATAGTATCATCATCATCATAGTATCATCATCATCATCATCATCATCATAGTATCATCATCATCATCATTTCTCAACAGTGGTGGGTGATGGGATGCGAGTTGGACGACCTCAGCGGAGAGCGTGATCCATCCCAGATCCAGCACTCAAAGTGGTCGGTTTGAATGTTGGGGGTCTTATCTTGGATGTTGTAGATGAATAACTTATCAGCGCAGTTGTCTTTGGTACTATTGGTGGATTGGGATATACTTTAACGGAAGTTAAATTGGCGTAGGAATATATGTTTGCTTTCTTCAGCTCAGCTCAGGAGTTTACATACGAAATAGGGTAGAAGTGTCCAGAAACCAATAAGAATTTCCCTCAAAATTTTCATATTGCCACCATCACATGTGGTTGACTATGTGTATAGAATTACGTTACGGGCCGTTACGGTTCACTTTTACGGTTACGATTCAAGCACAGCAGCATAAAATTTTCCCCCGAGAGATCACAGCTGATGAGACTCTGAGTATTTAAAAAGTCTACTACTGATGTGTGCACGACGTAGACGGGAAATCATTTTGGAAGGGCGGAATTTTTGAGCGGTGGAGTGGGGAGTAATGTCTGGGACGACGAACTTTTGGATTTTTCTCATGCATTCCACATCGCTGAGTTCGATTTTGAAGTCTGTCTTGTTTCAGGAAAACTCTGATGGAAATTGTGGGGAAAACTCTTCTAGCTATTACGCACGAGTACAATTTGGGATATAATTATGCACACGATTATGGGTGACGTGGAATTTTAATGAATAAAATATTTTCCCGGGAAATTTTATGGACATATATTTGATCATATACACAACAGTCATTATTTCGCGCATCTTACGGGAATGAACACACACTGAATTCTCTTCGCATTTCCTTCTCTATGGTTGAAACTACTACAAAAAGTGTTGAGTGTCCTCAGCTGAGCTCAGGAGTTTCCGACGCCATATTATGGAAAACTACACACGACTTGGAGTAGAAAGGTATAAAATATCTCCCATAATTTTCATATTGTGAGACCCATATGTAGTTCACCATGCGCATATTTTTATACGCTCGAGTTCCACCCGTTTTATATGAAGTAGCGTATAACTCGGTGAAAAACGCGGTATTCGCGGTGATATGCAGTAGTCGGGAAATATGTTTTTCACTAGTGTTTTTTCACTAGGTCTATGAGGGTAATAATAGTAAACTGCATGGTTTTGGTCATTCCTCGCATTCATACAGTGTTGGAGTAGAAATATATGTTCGCTGAATTCCTCAGCTGAGTTTTCTTACTAACTATAGAAGTTTACATACAAATTCGGGTAGAAATGTACAGAAACCAAGAAAAAAAATCCCAGGAATTTCCTCCCAGAATTTCCGTATTGTCATCACCAACACTTGTAGTTGACCATGTGCATATTTCCCCCCCACCCCGCCCTCATATTTCAGTTGGACGTTTTGATTTGTCTGGGGTGGTATATCGTTTATGTCGAGGAATCTTGTGAGATGCTGAAATATTTTGATATTGAAGTTTCCGGCGTGAAAAACATATTTCATATCGCGAATATCGTGTTTTTCGCCAAATATCGCGCCACTCCACGGGTGAAACTCCATTAATAGCGACTCCAATAGTCATTTCTGTCTCACACAAAAATCCATGAGCAGCGAAATATAATACTCATCGACATGTTTTGTCCATACGATATTTGAATTCATGACTGTGTTCGGTGCGTAGTAGTTCATTAGAGTTTCACCCGTCTAACACGGAGTGGTGTAATACTCCTTGTAAATTACAGGACGTATATGTCTTCACGACCAATTACAATAAGTGACCAATAAGTGCATATTTTCCCACAATGCTTTGTACATTCCTCCATTGATGAGTTACGTCATTCCCCTACAAGGTACGATGCAGCAGCTGGGCAAGAACCTGAGATCGTCGTTGCTTCGTATCTCTCGCGAGATGCCCTACGTTGTAAGCCGTTGAAGCCGCCAAATTCGCATTTGAGTGGACGGGAGTTGACGAAGTTAAAGTTGAGGTTGGCCTCATCCAGAAGCCTACTCCGATTCTAATAAAACTGTCCTGGTAGGCTGCTGCCTCTACTACTGCCAGAGGTGTTGTGATCATCGTGGTTCAGACAACTAATCGACCACATATAGCGTGAGATTTCACAGTCATCGGGACCGTTTTTGGGAGGAAATCTCATCACCTTGCATGGGATGGGTTTTCAGTATATCAACGCCTTTGGTGATGCAGAAGTAGGTCTGCGTCCTCGGCGGTAGGAAGAATTGTATACTTATGTTTATTAGGAGATTCACTCACTCTACGTCATCATTGGTGACGCCTGTTTGGGCGGAAGCAGCTATCGTGAATGACATTATGGTCACGGTACGCTTACCGGCAGTGCCACACATTATACTCCCTCCCACCAGGCTTCATATCAGCCTAACCCACGATCTGCAGGTGAGCTTGCATTGATTGTTGTGGCGTTGTTTCGGGGTCTCGACCTTTTTTTTTCTGAACTCTAGCTGTACTGGATTGTTCCTGGTAGTCATTACAGTGCGAAGGAGTACTGGAATAGCAGTCGGCCGTTGCCCTGTGCTGTGGGGTTGGTAGCACTTGAGAACTATCACACTGTTAGGTTGATCAGATTTTCTCAGGTTTTCGTGTTCGACGACTCGGTCAGTAGGAGGGTACCCTCAGCCGTGCCCCTCTGGTAGGTATCGACCCTCAGCAGGCAGCTCGCTTTGTAGCACGTGCACTCATGGTCAGAATGGGAGGTGAATATTAGTGTGTGAATACAGTGCGAACCAAACAGTTATGTATATCTACATTTTTGACATGCTTGTATACGACGGAACGCTTCTAAAACGTTGGTGTCAATCGATTCACATTGTTATCATGTTGATATTACTCAAAGTTGACTTTCGACAAACTCTCAAAAATTAAAGGCTAAGTTGAAAATACTATTTAGCATAACTATTCGCTTCACACTGTAGTTGTATATTCGTGAAATGATCGAAATCTGAGATCGTGCTGAGGTCTCGTCGGGCCGGTGGTGAAACTCCAGTAATGATTATTATAGTGATCATAATGCTTACACTAGGCTAGCGAGGAAGATAAGTGTCATAGAAACCAAAGGGTTAGGATGGACACTTGTGTACAACATTTCCTCACAGTAGTGGGAACTTTCATAATGAAAATTCCCACTCTGTGAGGAAATATTGTAAATGAAAGTTTCATTATCCCGTGGAATAACGTTATGCAACGGTAAGAAGTTGAGGAAAGAAGAAACGTTTGCCGGACTTTAGCACAATGTAGAGCAGACTGTGTATGATTCTCTTGCTGCACTGCGAGTCGATGATTCACCCATGGTCATTATGTTAGCTACGTTACGCTAACGATACCGTAACGTATCCTGGAACTGGGGAAGAAGTTGCACTATGGGATCCCGAGAGGGAGGTTAAGTGTATGGATAGCACTTCGACGGAATATCAATTGAAAACGACGTATAGGTGAGGAGTCGTGGGCAGTGTTGGAGTATGAATATATGTTCGCTCTCCATAGTTGAGCTCGGGAGTTTCCTTACTGATTATTGGAATTTGTATACGAGTTAGAATAGAAGTCTACAGAAACCTCGAAATTTCCATATTGTCGCCGTAACACGTGGTTGGCCGGATTGAAGATTGAAGGTCAGCTACCCGCTAACGTCCGGCTGGTGTCCCACTTCTTCGGATTTTGGTAGGGCGGCGTTGCCTCTGTGCAGCTCGGACTGCCACCTGCATCACATTGGAAGGGCCATCCGGCTGAGTTCATTATCGCTCAGAACGACGAGGTGAGTCATCGAGTCACACCTGCATTATCGGTATCCTATGTACAGGTAGCAGAGCTCGATCCCTGTCCTGACTGGCTGACGGCAAATATCACACAAGCGTCGAAAAAAATGCTGCTACGCTGGGCCAGAGAAGCTCGGTTAGTCTTGGTGACCTCGAGAAACGATATATCTAATGTTCAGTTATCGGTTGAGAGATCGCCGTGGTAAGCACTAGAAGGTAAGAACAATGGTGTGTATGCCCATGATAACCATTATGCAGTCGCTCAGTGAATGTAGTTCATGTTGTTAGTTTAGTGTAGTTTAGTTGTTGTGTATGTAAGTAACATTGAATGGGTACTAGCTATTAGGTAGAAGTCAACTGTAGTTTGGAGTTGTCGATCACCCACTGCTGAGCATCATGAGTTTACCTTTGCCACTCCAAGTGCGATGTGAATTGACTCTGATTCGTTAGTTCGAGAGACATTCTGTTACTCTCAGAAGAATTAGGGCATTTATTGCTGTCGATACCCGCATCGATTCAAGCTGATTTGCTTGTGAATTTTTACCCACTATCGTAGTCGACTATGACTGGGTCTGTTGCGATGATGGATATCACGATAGATCCTGAATCAATGAGGCCCAAAGCCGAACATCAGTACATCCAGCTTGTCGGCCTCTCTAAGCAGTCGTTACAGTCGGGTTGGTCATTGTCAGTCCTTAATAAGGTTCAAGATGTTACTTTTGTAGATGCCGAGTCTATCATGATGCCCACTGATGCTCCAGCAGGTGCCCAACCTAGTATCTCTGGTACGGTTCTCGCACTGAGCTGTATTCTCCGACCTCGTGGTGGCGCGAGTTCTGTTGTGTGGGTACTTCACTTTGCTGATGGTGAAGTTCCGGTTGCTTTTAAAGGAGCAAATAATATCATCAACCGTAGTTGTCTCTGCCCTGGCTCGTCAGTGGAGATCGTTGGAGTACTGAAGAGAGGCTCTGCACCAGTAAGCGGCCGACGATGTGAAATCTGTCTGACAGAGTCGACAGTCTCGATTCGTCGCCTTGGCGAAGGCCATTCTGGATTGCGAATCAAAATTGCTTACGTGCTGGCTGGTGCTGCTATACTGGGGGCTTGCTGTTCAGACGGTAAGTTGGTTTTGGTATGTCTACATCAATGGTGCCGTTGTCAGAGTGAGCTCTTATGCTCTCGAATGGTTATCGACTGCTACGGTCTTACAGAGGTTCCCAGCAAGGCAATGCCGATATCGATAATCCTCATGGCGAATATCCACTCGACAATAATCGTGCAGTCGGTTGACGACGTTCAGGACCGGCGGCTCGAGCTCGAGCCTTTCTATAAGCCCGTGACTAAGCTCCCATCCACAGTGCATGAGGGATGCCCGTTGCATGCAGTCAGAGCGTTGTGCCGTTCTCTTGACCCACAGCTTGACACTAGAATTGCACATAGCGAGCCGTGTACGAATCCGGCTCTCGTGTTGGGGTATTCTTCTATACTAACCCGACCTGAGACAGTTCGTCCTGTATGCCGTGGTCCATCCATGGTTTTCCGCGAGCTACCCTCTTGCTGGCATCGACAGATTTTCGAGTGCGCGCGGAATATGATGCCAGGAGAGCCGTTCAGTGTGGCTTGTACACCTCGCGCGGACTCTGTGGCCATTTATGAGACACGATACAATAATGTGATATTAATAACTGAATGATAACATTGGCTTATCTGAGCTAGACAGAAATCTTGGCTCGACAGAAATTAAGTAACTTAATTTAAGTTTGGTGAAGTGCACCCAATTTGGTAACAGTGTCTGGTGCTACGTTGGATATCCCCGACGTATTATGCGTTATGGTGTTAAGGACATAGAGTGAATCGATCTAGGTCTGCAAATGATACGGTCCGATTATCTCGATTATCTTAATTTGTCCTCCATAATGATACACGTCCTTCACATTTGCATATCAAATTTACACACATAATGTACATCTTACTTTCTAACAAGAAACTACTAACACGAAAATTAACAGGAAGCTCCTTAGCTCAGGTAAGGAAAGCGCACGTATCTTCTCACATTGGACAATTGCGCACCAACTCGCAAAGTCACACGCCATTAAACTTAGCGCCCGCCCAGATAAGCACACGTGAACTTTGAATTTTTGTGCTGCAAGGTTTCAAAGTTTAGTGAAGTGCACCCAACCTGGTAACCGTGTCTGGTGCTACATTGGATATTCCCAACATATTATGGGCTATGGTGTTAAGGATATTGAGTGAATCGATCCATGTTTGCAAATGTTATGGTACGAGTATCTTTGATGTGGTCGGGACCTTGACTATCGACTAATGTGAAATTGCCTGAGTGACACGTTCTAGGCGATTTGGGACGAACCTGGGAGACGCTCTAGATGTTCCCTTCACTTGCAAAGTAACATTGATGAGACAATCGTATAGTAACATCAGTACCTAGAGATAGATGACTCGTATTAGGTCGTCAGCTGTTACGCAGCATGATAGCACGGACAAGTGAGGCGAGGCAGTCCTGACAGCCTTCACTTCTGATATGTCCCATAAAGTTGCACGCATAGTCCATAAGTCCAGAAAGTCATAACGTATAGTCCGATTGAAATCAGTTCTCACTGGATCGTCTGCAAAGGATGTCGAACATGACCAGCATTTGAGGGAGGTACCGGGTTAGATCCCTGCAGGTTGCATTTTTCCCGTCCCGACTTGCTGTTGCAACGAATTTTCGCAAGGACTAAACTCAGCATAAAAAACTTCATCATCATGATCCCGCAAATTCAAGACTGAATTCGTGAGAACCTATAAAAGTACTTCTACAGTGCGCACCAATTCAATAATATTGAATCAATATGCCAGTGTAGAAAAATGGGCATTAGCCACCGAGATTAATGAGAATCGGTATCACATAAACGCCCAACGATCACGCACTTCCGGACTGTCTATGAATGCACTATCAGATACACAGAGAATAAAGTGATGATCAGTAGTCGTGAAATATATTGTGAAATACATCATTTATAATAATAAACCGATAACACTCCTCCAATCCCACCAAGTTCCATTTTAGATAGCGTCACACACACGGCGGCTTCCCAGTAGTGGCAGAAGAAAATATAATGGGTGGGTCTAGACATGAATACTTAAGATCATCAGGTCGTTGATTGTTATGTTATAAATAGAATGTATATAATAGAATGGAGCCGGACAGAGCTCATGTTAGTTAGAATAGAGCCGGACATGTGATGCATCAGCTAGAATAGAGCCAACCGGCGGTGGTAGAGCGTAGCTGGAAGTACCATGGTAGAGAGTTTACGTACGGATGGGCATTCGAGGACGCCATGACAAGACCTCAACCGGATGCCGAGCAACTGATCAGACACCATAGAGTCTCTTCTATACGACTCGGTGGCCCTCATCTCGTGGTGAGGACTGAAGTCGATGCTTGCACCGGCCAAGCCGACAAGCAGGGTATAAGGTTATAAGTATATTGCTCATGTACTAGTGAGGAAACTCCTGAGTTTAGCTGAAAAAAAGCAAACAAATATTCCTCCAACATCACTTAGACCAAGAAAGACCGCTGGTTCGATTCCCAGGCCCGCCACTTTGCACCTACATCTAGCCAATTCTCTCCCGCTACAGTCAAACCAGTAGCGTGAAATATTTCCCCTCCGACCATTGCTACTATTTTAGACTCCACATCTGTCAACAATCCAGAATGCGAAAACTCTTAGTTGGAATATACCTTCGCTCTCCTCCACTCAGCACTTGACCAGGCATCCGAGGACGAAGATGAGGATGCCTCCACCTCAAGTTGCTACGCGACGAGGAGAAGTGTCTATTGATGATGGAATTCTGATACGGTATTTGATGTCCAGTAAACTGTCCAGGTCTTAAGTTTGGTAAGACCTAGTAAACTTCCCGCTGAGAAAGTGCAAGTGATCAAGAATGTCTGGGGCCTTAACTCTGGTAAGACCTAGTAAACTGTCCGGGTCTTGACTGTGGTAAGACCTAGTAAACTGTCCGGATCTTAGGTCTGCTAAAACCTAGTAAACTGTCCGGGTCTTAATTCTGGATGATGATGATGATGATGATGATGATGATGATGATGATGATATGATAGACTTTTCCTGCGTTGACCCGTGATTATGTAGCGTGTTCGTGGTATATGAATCAATACGTACGGAATTATTCTAGTTCCCCTTCAACGATGCCATCCAAAATCCCTCCCCTGTGGTGTTGTTTGCCGTGTGGTATTTTCGGGAAACGCGATCGAAATAAAGCGACCCATTATCGGAGTAACCTGCACAGGATTAAGGACAAGGCATGGCGTCTTCGGATAATAAACATCCACAGAAAAAGCGAAATTTTGTCCGGACATTATCGTAGTCTTATCATTTCGACGTTCGCGGTCCTAATCCGGGAGTTTTTATATGGTAATACTGCTAAAAGACGCATTCGTCGGTTCACCTTGTTTGGATCTACTCAGATGCTACTCAAACCACAGCCTCCAAGGCAACGAGGACTACTGCTGCTACTCAAACCATGGCCGCGGAAACGGCGAGGACTACTGCTACTCAAACCACGGCTCTGGAAGCAGCGAGGACTACTGCTGCTACTCAAACCACAACCCCAGAAACAGCTAAGGGCTCGTCAATAGAAGGTGCGAACACAGGTAATGTACTGCCAGTTTGAGTCCCCATAATTGAGTCATTGGAAGATTACACAACGGACGCAATAGATGATGATGACGATGAAGATGATGATCGAGATGACACTATGTCTGCGGGAGAGTGCGATCAAGAACCGGAGGGAATGCAGCAGGAGGAAGACGAGCAAGAAGACGAAGTGGTTAGCATGCGACGGTCTGCAACAGAGTCTGAACAAGAGTCTGAGCAAGATTCTGATCCAGAATCGGAGATGGGAGGATGTGATATGAACGCTGTGGAAGGCTTCGAACTGGGGGACACGGAAGAGAAATCCAGAGACGGGAGGCTAATTTCTCCCCGTAGAGCTGTGGGGTACCCTGGTAGTGATCGGGCGCTAGTTCCAGGTATGGACTGGTACGCAAATCTCATGGAACTAGCGGTATTCTATGTGCGAAGAGATGGACTTGAAACTATCTCCTTGGCTCTGCGTGAAATATCAGAGGCTCTTCCTGATATGTTTCCGACCTCTGGGGCTAATAAAACACCGGTGAATGACAGAGTAAGCCACTGCGTTGCTAGTGTTGGCGAATCCGAGACAATTTCACCATTCTACGACTCTCTCACCCCTGGAGATAAGGAGTTTCTTCGCGGACTGTCGTCGGTGACAGATAATGAAAGAGAGAGGCTTTTGTTTGAGAGGTTTGTAAAAATGCACTCCAGCCGTCGCAGGGGACGGCTTGGAGCCCGCCGTGGTATTCGTGAAGGTAGAAAAACTCCTCCGGTCGAATATGAGCTCTGGGAGTATCGCTTCATGTTGCATTATGTCGAGTACCGAGTACTGCGTCAGGAGGCATGTCATTTGCCAGTTTATAAATTGAGAGTCAAAGGGGAGGAGTTCTGGTCAGATTTCCCGCGATTGGTCAGTTTGCTCTGTGCCCAGTCAGGGGGTCGATACATTGATCCTAAGAGATCAGCATCAGCGTATTGCAATAGATACCGTAGCCGAATGCACAATGAATTTTGCTCATGTGCAAATATTGATCCAGCAGTATTTGTTGGAGGTCATTCTCGTGGTCGCAACCGGGCAGGGGATACATGCGGGCATAGGGGAAGCCGAAGTAGTGGTAGCAGCAGCAGTAGCAGCAGTAGCAGCAGCAGTAGCAGCGGCAGTAGCAGCAGTAGCAGCAGCAGTAGCAGCGGCAGTAGCAGCTGTGGCGGCGGACCGCCGCCGGCGGTGGCGATGGCGATGGTAATAGCGAAGGTTGATGCGGCTTCTCCGACTCAGGAGTTTCGTCCCAACCTTGCTCCACTTCCGGTTTCATTCAAATTCGATTCTTGAGATGGAGTTCTGCGTTTTCAGTCTCTCCCAAGGTGGATCTACAGTAACCATGCATGCGCGATTCATGTAACTGGACAGTTTAAGAGATATATGCGATGCTTCGCGTTGACCATACCAGCTGTAGACGAGGTACATGAAAAGTGAGAAAATAAAATTGAATTCTCGTAAATTGTTTGTCGAACTACCAATGCGTACGGACGTAAACTATTTGCCAAAAAGCAGTTTCGTGCTCGAAAAACAGTTCTCATTCGCATAATCTCATTGCTAAAAACGGTTCCGTGTTTGTGAAGCAGGTGTTAGTTGCATAAACTAATCAGTTCAAAACAGTTTATATTTGAAAAACAGTTCTTACATGCACAAATTTGTTGTTAAGGAACTGTTTTGAGCTCATGAAACAGTTTTCGACTCGAGTATCGGGCTTCACTCAAGCCATAGATCTCGATTCTCAGACCCAACTCTACCCTAAAATAGTGACAAATATGGCAGTACCACTTATCTGACATGAGTAAAAGAAATGGTATAATGAATTGAACAATGGGACACTTCCTGTCATTGGTTCGACTAGAACGTTAGAATGAATCTCCGAGTGATTCTAGCAAGACTAATTCTTGCTATCTTACGTCATATCAACATGTATGCACAAATCGTGCGCACTTGAGTCTCCTCATTGTGCTACAAGCGGGCAACAACAACATTGAATCACATTGCTCGCATCATCCTCCCGCTCCTTGAATGGAGGATTCAAGAATTTGAATGACAGCGCACATTTCTCCCGAAGGATGAAGTTGATCCATCAATCTGCTTGAGAAATCGCCAATCGTCAGCTAACTTCCGGGCATGTGCCGATCAGGGGTCGGCAGCGTGAATAACCTCGGGAATCGCAGCTTCTTCCCTGAAGCATGCGAGTCTTCCACAATATCTTCTTCTCCACCTTGTCAGTGTCATGAATAGTATTAGACTTCACCTGAGGCAAAGGTGAGCGTAAACTGGTAGGCAACGGCAAACATTGTTACCGAGCGATCCGTGGTGGAGTGACCATTCAAAGAGTGAATAAGTAGTCCGAATGATAATAATGAGAGATCCAAAATAACACGAGCACATCCTTGCACTCGTCAGGGTTTACCAACCTCACGTTACTAGTTGCCTTTTGGAGGGGTTCTCAGATAAAAAGAGAAGGCTGAATCTTATCATGACAAGTTACTGACGACCAGTAGTTACGGCTCTACTACTATGTTCTAAAGGTAGTTTGGGAGGAGGCAACGCCGAATGGGGAATCATACTGAGATTGGAGTTACTAGTCTTAAACTTATCATAACTCCATCAACGCGGTCATTGTCATAACTCAATTCTCATCATCATTCACATTAATACAATTCACACTTGATATTTCTCAATGGAGCCCTCAGCTGCTAGTGAGCTGAATAGTCTCACGCCGAATAATATGTGGTATAAAATTTTTTATTAATTCCTCAACATATCAATCCATGAGAGTTTCAAAACCCGTTTCACGTCGAGTGGCGTAATACTCGGTGAAAAACGCGATACTCGCACTATGCAGTTGTCGTGATTTTCCACTAGTGTTTTTCATATCACGTGCGTGCGTGCAGAACTATTCTGGCTTAACTACGAAGCGTGGGAGGCTATCAGATAGGTCAAACTCAGATCAAGACTTCGAAGAATACCTCCAAAAACGTGCGCAGAAGCTAACGGGATGCCCTTATGTTGCTTTGAAGGCGTCATCGTGAAGATCGTTCTATTAGAGTGGCGTTTATATGAGTGCGTCTGCATATGTCCACTCAAGCGTGAATTCTCGTCGTCATCATATCATCGCTCATGTCACTACGTGTGTGGATGGTCCGCCGCTCAAGTTGCTCCGCGACGAGGAGAAGTGTTGGGAGCCGTTCTGGGCCTCCATGTCAATGTTCTCAATGTCACGAGAAGATACACTCATCCCACTCGATTAACACAACCAGTCGATAATATCAATTAATACTAATGGATAGATAATAATCAACCCACCAAGCCTTGGGTTGCAACGATAGTACTTCACGTAAGGATGGTCCAACCAGTAAGGACCACAAACCAATAAAAACTCTTAATCTCATCTATACTTCACATACAAGCTCTAGCTTACTTAGCTTGAATGTCTACGATCACACAGAGCAAACACTACCGCGCACGCCCTAAAATCAAGTGCTCAGTTTGCTCACAACAGAAGTGTCTATTGTTGGAGAGGAACGGAGGGCTCGGATGCCTCACGATTACTGATGGGACGCAATGTGCCCTTCTGGAATGGCGTGCGATGAGCTCGACGAATGCGCAGGGCACCAAGGTGCAATATGTTAACATTTATGAGATTTGTCTATCGTTCACATTCTAGGTGTTCACATTCTATATGATGAACTGGTTTTGATCTCGCAAACATGATTGCCGTATTTCGATCGTCGTACTACACGAATTATCTACACGTCTCTTTTGCTTGCGTTAAGTTACCACTGGTAACTTACCACAGTATATGACATGACACGTTAAAACTAGGCCTCCTCGGAGAAGGGGCGGATCTCGCGTTATTCGCGCGAGCGCATGGGAAAAGAGTCGGCCGTGGTGGTAATGAGTTTGAGTAAGATGGAGAAGAATTATAGAGCGGCTGCACATGCTGGTATTCTCAAGGTAGGTGGGGGAATATACCCTACCTGCGGATTGAACTCGGATTCTCCATCTTAGGAGCGTGCCGTCTTACCCATTAGGCCAGCAGAGAGTATATGTTGTTGGTATTTCCGTATAGTTCCAGTGCTCCGTGCATTATCTCATATCTATCCTAATACTAGATTGTATCTACTACTCCTACCTCAAGACGTGAGAAATTAGTTTCCACGATTCATGCAAGTTGCATAAAGGCGAGCGAGATATGAATCACAACATGAGTAAGATATGAATAAATCACAACATTCTATTGCTGCCCTTGTCAAGGGTTTTCACGTGGTATCCATTTAGTCCAACTGTCCAACTGTCCAGGTGTCCAACTGATCTCAGGAGTAAGACATTAATAAGAAATTTTCGTGCAGTATTGCAGGAAGACATTAATGCAACATTAGTGCAACATGAACGCGACATGGGCATTATTTGTGACGCGGGGTCCTACTAGTCGTTAATAGCTTAAGTTTTTGCTCTTATCAATCGCTAGGGATTTCCAATAGTTCGTGTCGGGTTGTGGAATGTCTGTAGTGGTTCTTATTGCTTGTTATTACATCCTTTAAGTTAGTTGTCGTTAGTGATTGACCGATGTCTTCAAGCGAAGAACCCAAATGTCGCATCCGTGGTATGTCCGCTGCTAGTGAGGATGCCGCTGTCGCCGCTGCTGCTGCTGCCGTTGCCGATGAAGCGTTCCCTGAGGTGTCATTGTCGCATCCCTCTTCCCTTCCCGGACCGTCTGTGGAAGAAACCCAGCCCCCGCCTCCTCCTGTAGCCTCTTCTCAGCCTTCCCATATTGGTATTTTTCGTGTTCGGTTTCTTTGGTAGCGGGCTTCGTACTCTTGTTGTCCTTGCTTTTGTAGGTACTGCTGCTGGCCCTGACCTCGGTGTAGATCCTTTGTTTGATTCGCCTCAAATGATGGCGGAGGTGAGGGGCACGGAGAAAGCTTTGGCGGCCTCGGCCGCTCCTGTGAGCGGCGAAGCCGAGGGCCCAGCACCGGCTAACTTGCCCGCTGGGTTGTCGTTCAATCTCGAGGCTACCGTAAACATCCTCATCTCGAAGATCGATCGCTTGCTAGGTTAGCCAAATTTCCTCGGATTCGGGTTAGTTGCATTTTATTTTTTCAGCAATTGCCCTTGCCGGCCAGGCGGCAAGAAATTCGGCTTCATCTTCTCATCCCGATGCCGTTATCCCTCCGACTGACGAAGATTTGGTGACCATCCCTTTCGCGGGACCTCCTTCCTCCTCCGCCGCCACGTCCGTCGTCGCTATTACTGCTGCCGCCGACCCTTTGTTAGTCGTCCCTCCCTCCCCCACTTTCTCTTCCAGTCTCTCGGAGACTCTCTCCCCTTCGGCTCGGTCTCGTCATCCCCACCGCCGCCCTACCGCTTCCCCTAGAACCCCCTTCACACCCACCGAGCTGTCACTGATGTTAAAACTCGCTTTCGCGGCTCGGGTAAGGAACCTGAGAGCTTACCGTTGCTCGGATTCTGAGACAGCGAAGACGATCGTCACTCAGTTTGGGTCGCGGTTTTGGGCGGCGATACGGGACTGCCCCTTGGGGGAGTCTCTGTCGGGGAGGAGTGTTCCTACGCTTCGCAATAAGTTCAATGCTGACCTTCGGGAGTTGGTTGAGGGCTTTCCTATTAGTTTCTCGGATGGTGTGGCTCAGTATCTCCCCGAACCTGTGCTCCCGCCGTGGTTTTGGGATTCGGCCGTTTCAGGTGTAGCTCAGAGTCCCATATCCGGGGAACCTACCGGTAGTGTCGCTGCTGCTGGTGGTGATGGTGGTGTGCCTGTTAACACGACGAGGGCGTGGAGGGCGACAAGGAGGAGGCCAGCATCGAGGGTTTCTGGCCGGCCTACAACTACTACTACTACTACTACTACTAGTAGTCGCAATGTTTCTGCCTCGGGTTCTTCTTCAGCCACCGCTGCTGGTAACGTGGACGACAGGTCTGCTTCGTCTTCCAACTCTGATGATGGCAAAAGCATCTCTTTTCCCCAGTAATTTACACATGTCTGAGTTCCGTGTAGTGTTTCTGTTTTCGGAATGTCAGGCCCGTTCCCGTGAAGCGCAAACGAGTACTGTCAGAGTCCCCCGTTCCTCCTCTTTCCGCCGCTACTAAGAAGCAGAGACGTGTAAGTTCCTGGGATGTGTATTTGTTTTTATTAGGAGTGACGAAATGTAACCGTTCCCGTGCTGCGGGATCAACTACTGCCTTCCTTCTTACGACTTCGTTTACATACATATTTGTTTTTCAGACTACAGCCACTATTACCACCACTACTACACGTGGTGTTACTTCTGCGTCCTCATCTTTTACATCCTTGACGGGATCCAGCAAGCTCCGAACGTCCGACTTGCCCACGTTCTCGATTCCTGGGCCACCCAGACTTCTCAATAGCAGTTACACCTACTGGACTACCTCTGAAATAAACCGTTTAGTGGCCGGGGTCAAGAAATACGGGTTTAATTGGACTCACGTGTCCCGGAGATGTTTTTCTACCAATATCCACCACCGTCCTTCCCGTAGCGGTCAGCAATGCCGCGACAAATTTAGGGCCTTGTATGCTAGCGGTGAGTATTCTCTGTTACTTACTTATTCATCCCTTATTCTTTTCCAGGTAAGATTGACGTTGAAGGGTTTCGTGATCCCGGCGACTCAGCTGATACGACCATTAAGAAGGCGCCTCGTAGCCCTTCTCCTCCGCCCCCGCCGCCAATTCCTTCTTCCTCCTCTTCTTCCACTAAGCTCGAGCCTACACAACGCGAGTGATGAGGCCTACAATTACTCATTTATGTATTGCTCGCCGAGCAATGCTCGGGTTTCGAGCCTCGGCATTGTTCTTGGACTCTATGTCGGCCACCGACTACTACCATTACTAGTAAGACTGTGATTCGTCTAACTGAGGGATACAATGGGATGAGATTGCGCTTTCCTGTTTTAGGTAATGTTGTGAACTTTTGCGTCGTATCTTCCCCATTCATCAGTTGTTTCAGTCGGTCTCTTCTTCACTACTCCCTTTTCGTTGTACTGCTGGTAACAAGTCAAAATTTGCTGAGTACGGTTGTTTCCTGCTCACCGTATTCTTATTGCTGCTTGAGTGATTGTTGGTAGCCTTCCTTGGTGCGGTGTGTGTGAGCGAGGCGTGTAAGTGTCGTGAATAGTTTCGATTGTGTGCATTCGGGATGTTACTTGCACTTAGTTCGAGTGTTATTTAATGGCATCAGTAATTGTTAGTGTCTCGTTAGTGTCTTAATAATGTCGTTATTGTGTCTTGTTAGTGTAATTTCTGGGTAGTACTTGTTTAATGTCTGCTTCAGATGAGTATTTTTATCGACCAGGGAGAAGGGTTTCAAGTACACGGCCTCCGGCTTCGGGCAAGCCACTTGTGCAGTTTGGGTTTACTCCACCAAGTCATCGTAAGGGACCATCCATTGCAGGGTGTCTCGTTTTCCAACTCAGAGTAAAACAACTCGATTGTTTGTCGTTGTTATTACTTTAAAACTCGTGTCATTGTTGTTGTTGTTGATGATGATGATCTAAATTGAATGGCGTTTGAGCGAGTTGTGAATGGTTCAGCTATGTTGAGGTTATCACTTCCTCGATCGACTCTCTGTCAGCGCGCTGATTGACCAATCGAGAAGACCAACGAAATCCGTATTATTATGAAATTAACCGTATTTCGATGAGAATGTCTGCGATTGGGACTCCACTATAGGAAAGCAGCCTCTTTTAATCCTTACACGTACTATAATATTCATTTCACCTATTATTATCATCGTCATAATAATAATGGTGTACAGTTATGATGTTGTTGCTCATCTTACTAAGGAATCAAACGGTTATTATCCTCTGAAGAATATACATATAGTTGCTCTATCGTAGTGAACTAGTAGGTGGTGATGAATTGATGGTTGCAGGTATTGTAAAGAGTGTGAAAATACTCAAAAGTGTTGTGAGCAGCTGTGACTGTTGTTAAGAAGCGATAAATGTTCGAAAAACGTCCGTGCTGGGAATCGAACCCCCATATCTTATCATATGTCAACGTTGTTGGCAAGCAATGAGCGCCGCCGCTGCTGCATTAATGTTTTCAAAGACACTGGCTGTGTGGAGCGGCATTCAATTTCGCGCCGGATAATACAGTGAGGATTGTTAAAGAAGACTCACAATATAGGGAAGGAATACAGGTATCTTGGGGTATCTTGAGGTTGAGCGTGCGAGATACAAGATAGGTCCAGATGAGTTACATGTGAATCTAATTGAGTAATGTGTTCCCGGCCATGTGGAAAACTCAAATTGAGTCGTCCCCCGGGAAAATCATAAATTCCTGGATGACTCCCTGTAGGATAGTTCAAAATACCTTAGTTGTCCTTTTTCACTACGCATCGCTTCGCCTCATTCCCCCCAAATTGTCTCAACAATCCAATAAGGTAGACCAGTGATCGTCGTCGTTTAAATTCTCATGCACAGCAATACGGAAGCTTCTACCTCTGTGGGCTCGGCCGAGGTTTTCTTTTCGGAGATTCTGTTGGGAGTGGACGCGGTATGGTCAGCTGAGTTCTTTGCTGCCTCTACTGCTACTCTACAGGTACATCGGTTAGGTTTCACTCATCGTACGCCCTAGAGTGTCGTCATCATCATCATCACAGTGATCATCACTTGAAGCTGTTGGACTTGTGCCGAGATAGACCTGCCAGGGCGAAAATGTAAAGTACTTGTGTATATGAGCCTTGAGATGGTACGAGATAATAGGCGCGACGACGACGACCGCTGAGTTCACTCAATCTCAGCTTCGTACTTGTGTGATTTATTGTCGGCACTCGACGGCGTCATACTTGTTGAGACTACGCAGTATGCGCGGGTCTTCCGGTGGCTGCTGACCCCTGATGGGTGTAGGATCGGCGGCTATAACCTCTATGGGAAGCAGGTGGTCATTGGTGGTGAAATGAGTCAAGTTGACGTAAGACAACTGTAATTATTATTATCATGCCACCATCTACAGACACAAGAAGAAGAAGAAGAAGAAGTTATCAGAAGAAGTTATAATTGGATTATACAGGTTACGAAGGATACTTTTTTTGGCACAAGTGGGAGGAGATGGATTCTCGTAACCGAAAAATCGAAAAAGATGAATACCACATTATCATTCTCGGACGTCACTGAGACCAATCACGCCCTACAGTACCAACCACCACCGTGGGGATCGACAAAGTGCCACCGTCACGCCCTACGAGTTGTTAGAGCTCTCGACAGTTGGTAGAGTTACTCGGTGGTCCTGACTCTGCCAATCAGTCTTCTTGGTCCTAGAAGTCCAGTATGAGGTACTTCAGGTACCCTTCAACTGTGCGTCGCGCAATGTCCATGCTCCTCCTCATGTTGACGGATGAAGACCAGGACCTCATCATAGACTCTGAGGCTGGCAGAGTTTGTCGACTCATACAACAGTCTTATCAATCGAGTATGTCGGTTCAACTGACCGATTCTCTTGATGCTTTGTTAATCGATGACCCACTACGTAACACAATATTTCAGGGAGCCTGGTACGATCCAGAGTTGCTTCCTCTCGGAAACGACAGACTTACATCGAGAACCTTACGATACCATAATAACGACATAGTCACCTCATCATAGTTGTTGGAATTTGTGCTTTCCCGACTGCAGAACTCGATGCCATGATGGTCTCAATGAAGTAGAAAAACTCTGACTC
>NW_003211539.1:121228-122523 GCF_000006405.1 Perkinsus marinus ATCC 50983
ACCTTCCATAGCGCCGAGAGCCTACTCAACTGGTCAGCTGAGGAGTTCTTCTTACCGGCGAGATGATAGGTCACGGGGACTAGACCGTAACGACGATGCCAGCTCTCGCGAAGATCAGCCATCGCATCAATCAGCCGTGAGATCGCCACTCTCTCTATCGACTCACATGTAAGCTTACTCCCACCAGTGACCCACGAAATGGCTGTATGGGAGTCGGACCAGAACCGCACCGTCAAAGGCGAAACATACGCAACAACGGAGTTGAGGAATAGATAGGCCCCAGCTAAGGCGAATGCTTCCTTACGGTTTTGGTGCCAGTTATATTGTGCATTCTTCCACATTTTCGCTCTGCGATACAGAACAGTATCTTGGGAAGCATGACCAGAGGATTGGGAATCTTCACGTCGTTGCTCATCACGTCGACTAAACAGCGCCACGATTCCCAAACCGGTAGGACTGGCGTCCGCGTAGATGTCGACATACTCGGCATGGAAGCATACAGCATGATCGCAGACCGCAGGCTTATCACTCAGAACCTTCATCGCAATGTTGAGAGCGGTCGCTTCATCTTTAGCCAACACTACGGACTCATCCCAAGACGATGTCTTCCAACGCCCAGATACTCGACGGACTAGGTCGCCTGCTAGCGACTGTTCACCATGGACAGAGAGCACATCGAAAGCAGCACCGGCGATTTTAAAAGCACAGCGTTTTGACAGTTTCGAGCCGGCCACCAAGGTCTGGACTTCCGGCAGAGGTATATGTAGATTTCCTCACAGTTTTCATATTATCACCAACACAGATATTTTCCCACACTATGCAAGCTCTTCAATTCACTCACCGATGCGATGATGATGATGCCTCTGAGGCCACAGGAGCCCCCATAAGAAGCGTGTCAAAGTCCACCGGCCAGAAATATCATCAAAGGCTCTAGTGCGAGCGACGTCTTATGCATTACATATATTGGAGTTTCACCCGTTTTACGTTAAGTGGCGTAGCACTGTGTGAAAGCCCCAATATTCGCGGTAGTCGTGAAATATATTTTGTTCGCTAGTGTTTTTTTCACATCTCTAGGGGGGTGAAACTCCAATGATGAATCCATCCAAATTTCCCTCGGTTAACCTACTTTAGTCGCCGATAGTTTCGCACCGAGATTATCACTCATCTTCTCGTAAATATCCCCTAACGCTGCTACGATCTGCAATGTGAAAAATCATACGATGCATAACTCCAGTGTTCTGAGCTCAATTATTTCCTCATTACATACAAGTTCGGAAATTTTTATATTGTCACCA
>NW_003211539.1:122623-130510 GCF_000006405.1 Perkinsus marinus ATCC 50983
CCTCCTGCCTCATCGAGTCGCGCTGCAGCAGGGTCGTTGGCACCTTCCATAGCGCCGAGAGCCTACTCAACTCGTCAGCTGAGGAGTTCTTCTTACCGGCGAGATGATAGGTCACGGGGACTAGACCGTAACGACGATGCCAGCTCTCGCGAAGATCAGCCATCGCATCAATCAGCCGTGAGATCGCCACTCTCTCTATCGACTCACATGTAAGCTTACTCCCACCAGTGACCCACGAAATGGCTGTATGGGAGTCGGACCAGAACCGCACCGTCAAAGGCGAAACATACGCAACAACGGAGTTGAGGAATAGATAGGCCCCAGCTAAGGCGAATGCTTCCTTACGGTTTTGGTGCCAGTTATATTGTGCATTCTTCCACATTTTCGCTCTGCGATACAGAACAGTATCTTGGGAAGCATGACCAGAGGATTGGGAATCTTCACGTCGTTGCTCATCACGTCGACTAAACAGCGCCACGATTCCCAAACCGGTAGGACTGGCGTCCGCGTAGATGTCGACATACTCGGCATGGAAGCATACAGCATGATCGCAGACCGCAGGCTTATCACTCAGAACCTTCATCGCAATGTTGAGAGCGGTCGCTTCATCTTTAGCCAACACTACGGACTCATCCCAAGACGATGTCTTCCAACGCCCAGATACTCGACGGACTAGGTCGCCTGCTAGCGACTGTTCACCATGGACAGAGAGCACATCGAAAGCAGCACCGGCGATCTTAAAAGCACAGCGTTTTGACAGTTTCGAGCCGGCCACCAAGGTCTGGACTTCCGGCAGAGGTATATGTGCGCAGCGCAGACGCAACTCGCAGGAGTTGGTAGTGGTGGGTTGTCCAGCAAATCGGACTCCGAGGTGAGTGAAGTCGTCAAAAGGGTTGCAATGACCTTCAGCGTCGAAGTGGATAGAGTGCATCTTTGCAGCAGAGAACTCGAATCCCCAGGCCGCACCGACACGTATCAACTCGTTTTTGAAGGCGGTGACTGCCTGACGGTCCCCTAGCAATGTCAAATCATCAACATAAACATAGTGATATAGCGGCAACGACCCGACCACCTCGCTCGAGAGGTTCTGTCGAGCAGCTTGAACAAGGCGATGTAGTACTTCTTCGAGGACTGCAGGGCCACATCGCAGGCCAAAGATGAGGCGTCGAGCCGTGTAGACTCGACCCAAGCAGCGAATGCGGGCGCACTTACGATGGAGTCGAATACGATAAAAAGCCGTCATACAGTCCATCGTCTCAAGAGACAGCAGCGGAAGCAGCGGATGAGTTCGCGCCTTGGCAGCGATCTGCGCGAGGGCAACTCTTATCTGCGAGAGGATGACGGGACATGAGGCACCAACATAAGAACTATTCGGAGACTGCCGGTTGCATTGACGCACGTCCACGCAAGGGCGGACCTTCGCCTCCCCTTGCGGCACGGGGAATGCGATGGCCACCGGCAACTGCTCCTCCTCCTCTCTAGTAGTCGACAGTTCAGCATCAGAAGGACTTATCTCCGACCACCAACCACGTACCGTGAACTTAGCGATCTCTTGCCGAAAGGTGCGCTTCTGCTCTTCGCTCAGGCGATTGTAAAGGGGAATAGAGAAGTCTGCTGGTGATCTCAGCAATTTACTCCCCGGTGGCGCAGTAGTAACCTGCCAGCGGACTTCAGCAACATGTGTTTGGTCAGGGCAATCCTTCTCCTCATCGCCGCCTATTGGCCTCAATCGTACCGCGTACTGCGGCGCACCTCTAACGGCACACCAGGAGTCATCAAAGGGACGGTGCTTACCCACAGGCTCGGGGGGTTGGCCGCAGTCCGGCTCCACCGCCATAGATGGGAATAGGTCGGACGTTTCTGCCACATGACAGAGAGAGGAATCATCTCGATGAAAACGCACAGTGAGGACCTCGTCGATGACATTGACTGTCCCGTAATCAGCAACGATGCTTTGAGATGCCGATGGACGAGGATGATCAACAGTCGAACGTTGATGAGTGATCGGTCTGCTAATAACGACTCGGCGCTTCCCTCCTTCTTCCGAGAACCGCAGGCTTATGCCAAGCGTGCACATAGACCGAGTACCCAAGATGCAACGATCGTCCAAAGCATCATCAGCAGCAACAGAGTTAGCGCGGGGTGGAAGAATGTGGAAGTCCAGTGGGACTTCCATGCCATCATACACAACGATAACACGCACAGATCCACGCACTCTGAGTGTAGATCCATCGGCGAGACGCGCGAGAGCCTCAGATGGGAAGCACTTCCATCCGCGAGCCTCAACGACGGCCTGAGAGATATAATTGCGCACCGCACCCGAATCCAAGAGAGCTTGCAAGGGACGCTGCCCCCCAGCAATCTCGAATAGCATAGTAGGACCGGCATACTGCTGTCGATCCCCACCGGCAGAAGGCATAAGGTCCGGCATCGCCCACAACATTTGCACCTGCTCCTCCTCAGCGGCCCTCTCGCCTATTTCTTTTTCTTCGGATGGGCCCTCCTGAACCGTCTTCAAAGCTGTTGCTTTCTTGCCGTTAGCATTATCCGATCTCTTCTTGTTGTGTGCATGAACACAGCGATCACCAAAGCGACAGTTGCCGTTCAGCCATTGACGACACTCCTCCCGCGGTCCAGATACATGAGAGAACTTGCATCGATCTCCGTAGCTGCAGGCCCCTCGAAGATGCTGTCGGCAGATACCCGGAGAGGTGGGAGGCCTCTGTCCTCCTTGAGCAACTGGAAGACGCTGTTGACCTCCCTTATCACGAGCTGCAGATTTGGCTTGATCCGGACGTCCTGAACTCCCAGGTTCACCGCTCTTCTTCTGCTCGCTGTCAACTCGCGCTGCCCGCGTCATCGCTTTGATGCGAAACTCGCGCCACGAGCTAGGATACTCATAAGAAGCATCCCTGCATGACGAGTCGTTAATACCGATGCGGTAAGCTTTAATGATATGTCCATCAGAAAGAGCAACACCAGCGCTTTTGCAGCGCCTGGCCCATCTATCGATCTTAGCAATGAAGCTCGTAAGCGACTCGCTTGGTGAACGGACCACAGTCTCGGATAGCAACTTTTCAGACTCCAAAGTACCACCACTATCCTCTAACAAAGTTTGATGTATGCGATCAACGGCTTGCGCATAACCCAAGAGCGTCAATGGTGCCTCCTCGTCCAAGACATCTCTAGCCTCATCCTCAGGTACAAGACTAGTGAGGAGAAAGTACTGTTCCGGCCCACCAAGACGCCAACCACGGCGAACAACAAAGCTCTCCAGCTGCCGCCAAAACCCAGAAAGGCCACGAGGATCATCAATACCAGAGTAGGGTCCACCCTTGAATGCTTTAGCTGCCTTATCGGCATCTTTGTGAGCCAGTCTCCTCCGGCTCTCATCCACGGTAACCGTCTCCGTGGATCCGGCGCTTGGAACCACAGATTCAGTTCCGACTCGTTGCACAGTTGTTTTGACCGCAGATGAGTGGACACTTGGATGCGAAGAAATGACAGGCGCTGCCGAGACCCTATCTACTTGAATTGGCGACAGACGAGCATGAGCGAGTCCCTCAGATGTCCCCGTGCGTCTCGAAGGCGGCGAGGAGCTCGGCGTAACTTGAAGGAACCAGTCTCGCCATCCGGGAGAAAACACGCTTGAGCGTACGCTCTGCAGCTCTCGAAGAGCAGCGAGATTACGGCGACGATGGTCTGGAAGAAGGTGTTGGGACGAGATGCGATCAACAAGCGGCTGCGCATGCAATGCTCGAGTAACGACCATATCAGAAAGGTTCCTCGAGAGATGCTCGATGTCATCCTGCTGCAAGACTCCTTCGGCGGCACTGGTACAGGCATGCTCAATGCGCCGAGCAACGTATTCCACGAAGCGATCACCAACCACCCCCGTGATGTTGTCCTTCTCCTCGTCGCTTAGCGTGCCCAACTGCCTCTCCACTAGCGCTAATGAAAGCGCGTCAGCACATGTTTGCAGGTCGGGCAAGATGTTCGTGGTGAGGGCTCCCTCAATAACAGCCAGGATTATGTTAGCAGCGTCGTCAGAAGCGGTAGAATCGTCGAAGAGAGGATGGGGAGATCCAGCAGTGAAAGTGATTGCATCAACCAGGTGGGGCAGTGTCCCCGCATCGGAGCCAGATGTTGGAATTTGTGCTTTCCCGACTGCAGAACTCGATGCCATGATGGTCTCAATGAAGTAGAAAAACTCTGACTCTCACCATTTATCCTATTTGCAGCTATTTGCCGCTACGAAATCAACTACCTGTCATGATGTACGCATAAACAAGTGAAAGAAAAGCCACGCGTCACGGATTATGTGCGCGTGCGGACTATGGAGCATCCTCAATCTCTCACAATAGTGATGTGTTCTATTGAGTGTTGCGCGGTTCTTCCACTATTATCACACTAGAACGGCTCCACTAAGATCGCCACAGCCACTCTCCCACGTTGGATAGGTTTGTGTCCACTAGCCGCCAGAACCAACTATCGACACAACTCATAATAACTATCATTCACATCATGTTACAGGTTGAGAAACATTACATCGCGCACCACCCTCTTCCTGAGGAGGGGGCCCTGAATTCAACAACCTCCAGTCGATGCATCTCCCTATCGATCGGCTGAAGCCTCTTAAAGAACATCACATCGATTTGGCCAAAGACGCTGCCACCATAGCAACTTCCGTTTCCTCCGCTCGAGGCACTAGGCCCATATCAGGAAAATATGCACATGGTCAACCATCTGACAATATAAAAATTCTGAGGAGCTTCGGGAATTAATTATTATACACTTCTATCCAAGTTTCTATAGCTAGTAGGGCAACTCGTGAGCTCAGCTGAGGAAAGCCAGCATATATATATACTCCAACATTCGCAGATTTTCTGTCGATCATCGCAAAAATGCGACTTCGTAAACAGCAAAACGACACTATCCGAACCGGAAAGCACATGCGGACCTCCCCTCTGCGGTTGAAATTCTGAAAGGCTCCAAGCCCCTGCACTCAAGCTCGATGGAGTGAACCTCCCATTAGGTGGCCGACTAACATACCCACGATGCTAGTCACTGTATACTCATGCATTGTGACATCTGTCCCTCTTGAAGGAAACTAATCACAAAAATAATCATAATGATTATGCATCTCTCGATGACGCCGCATAGTCGTGAGCGATAATACTGTTGTTTACGTATAATAGTGGAGATGGCGAGATTTAGGTAAGTACCCATACCTCAATTGGAGTACTTCTATCACCATCATTGTAGATGAAGTCTTTAACACGGTTCACTCATATCGACTAATGAAAATATATTAATATTCATTTCACTCATATCGACTAATGAAAATATATTAATATTCATTTCACTCATATCGACTAATGAAAATATATTAATATTCATTTCACTCATATCGACTAATGAAAATATATTAATATTCATTTCACTCATATCGACTAATGAAAATATATTAATATTCATTTCACTCATATCGACTAATGAAAATATATTAATATTCATAATATATAAATGCTAATCCATTTATCTCTATGAATATGAACGATTATATGTGATATTATATATTGGTAAATATTGCATAATCATATTGCATATTAATATACAAGGGAGGGTTATAGAGACTTCATTATAAGTACCATTGAGTTGTCAGGAGGAACCTCATTATTCACCCAGTCTAAAATTAGCGATAAATTTCCCTCTACAGCATTTCCGTATCGTAAAACGAGAACATCACGAACTCACCAATAAGATTCTTATCCATCATATCGACGAGCAACAACAATTTATTCATATCCTTTGATACCAGGGGAAGCTGCTCAGTCGTGCTGCTGCTGCCCTTCCACTCCCCATACACCCACATAAACCATGTGTGCTTTCCTTAACTCAGGAGTTTCCTCGTTACATTGTGGGAATTTACACGAGACGTAGGGGAGAATAGTATAAAACACAGAAAGGATCTCCATATTGTCACCAACACATGTAGTTGCTCATATACTAGTGAGAAAACTCCTGAGTTCAGCTAGAAAAGCAAACAAATATTCCTCCAACATCACTTAGACCAAGAAAGACCGCCGGTTCGATTCCCAGGCCCGCCACTTTGCACCTACATCTAGCCAATTCTCTGTAGAATGTGGTTTGCTCTCCTCATCTGCTGAGCTCAGGAGATTCCTCATAGGAATTCATATGCAAATTCGGATGTGTTCGGAAAAAAACCAATGATCATTTCATCATCAACACGAAGTTGACCATATACACACAAAAATATCGAAAGGATTGACTGAAACGGTCGCGGGTTCGATTCCCGGCACGCGGTTCTTTTAGCATTTTCCGCTTTCTGGAACAATACACAAGATCCTTCCAACGTACACACAGTGAAGTTTCACCCGCGATATGAGAAACACTAGTGAAAAATATATTCCACATTTCACGAAAAAGGTAAACCGGAGTGATTCGCTTGTAATTCACTTCATATCGTGGGACTCCGATAGTAGGAGGACAATTTGAAGGAACGAACACACAGTTAATACGACAGTATATGGTCTACAACTACATTCAAGTTTAATTCATCACTAACCACCGTTATTATCATTATTACCATCGTCATCACATCTTCTTCGACCTTGCGGGAATTACCATCGCAATAATCGGTTCATGAGACTATCATATTGTAATCAATTGTAACAAGTCGATATTCGGATTAATTGCGATTCGAAATCAATAAGAAACCTTGTTTTGAGAATCACGACGCCCAGTGTTGGGGGAATATAGGTTAACTTTCCTCACCTGAGTTAACACACTAATCACTCAAGAGCTTACATACGAATTCGAGTAGTAGAAATGCACTGAAACTGGCGACAATAAGAGTTTCCTCAATAAAATGCTGAAGGGTAACATCGCGATATATTATGATGCAGGCGCGCGCTAATTGCAACCGCGGAGCGAAGTGAATCGTGTTTGCCATTTTGTGAGAAATGGTGGGTATGTGCTGGACCGGGCCTGGGTGCGTGAATATGAGTTTGCGTTCATGAAGATGAGTTTGCGTGCAAGGCTCCATCCAGCGGCTTCACCCCGTGTTATCAAGAGTCTGATCGATCGAGTATAACTGTGCTATAGTTCTATCATTATCTGAGTTATCTCAGTTCTTCTTCGTTTATTTATCTTCGTTCGGTTCGGTTAGAAGATCGGTTCTATCGACCTTCGGCTTAACTGTCTTGACTTACCTCCGTCTTATATTTGTGGTATCGATCGACAGTAACTAAATACCCTACAACTGGCTAGGGCCACTACCGTATCACTAAGTTAGCTGGTATACTACAAGAGCTGGAGTCGAGTTGGCTTATCTAGTTATAGCAGTGAGATATCGATTTTGGTACAATCATCCGAGAAGAAGTGACTACTAACGTCATGGATGCCAATGATCCGTTGTTAATGAGAAGCACCGAGGCGGGGAACCGCCCGGTGGAAGAATCTGGTTCGCCGCCGGCGTGGGCTTGGGAACTCCGTGGGCAAATCGAGCACTTGGCGGGCATGTTCAACGAGTTGAGCTCGAAGTTAAACTCCTCACCTTCGATAGGGCGGTCAACGACCGACGTTCAAGGTGAGGATACGGTCGACACCGCTGTCAGCGACAATCCCAGTGTCGAGGAGCACCGAACCTCCTTACTAGACTTCGTCGGGGTGCAAGGGGTACCGACGAGGGGAGGTCAATGTCGTCGAGGGGTTGACATAACGAAGGTGTCCAAGAGGGCACGGAATACCAGAGCTGTCACTGGAGGGCCCTTCATCGGGGTTGCCGATGCCAGAGGCTTCATCTGCTTCAAGAGGCAGGTGAAGAGTTTGCCTGAGATCCAACTGAGTGGTCGGTATGGACCT
>NW_003211539.1:130610-142537 GCF_000006405.1 Perkinsus marinus ATCC 50983
CACCACTGAAGTTACCTACCAAAGATCACACGGGTCCTAAGAAAGGCCAAACCGGAGCCCATTTGGCCGAGTTGCACAACGCGGAGATCGACAGTAGGGCAAGAG
The DNA here is from genome assembly GCF_000006405.1 of Perkinsus marinus ATCC 50983. Lineage (NCBI taxonomy): Eukaryota > Perkinsozoa > Perkinsida > Perkinsidae > Perkinsus > Perkinsus marinus. Next base: position 130,716 of record NW_003211539.1, read on the forward strand.
CCCAGGTGTATGTTAGCGGCCTACCCTTCCATTGGACCTTTCGAGAGACGAAGGGTTTGATCGGTGAGCTCTCCAATGGCGACTTGTCGGTGTATGTTACCATGTTGCCCAGGAAGGGCACTGCCATCGTGAAGCTCAAGACCGATGTCGAAGCTGAGAGAGTGATACAATTATTGAACGGCAAGCAGATTGGTGGGCGGGTTGTGTTGGCTAAGCACGATAAGTTCGCGCAAAAGACGGTTGATAGCAATCCCCAGGTCAATCTGAGTGAGGCACAGCAGAGAGTGTGCCCGTTAGACGACTCCTCATCTGAGGAGAGTAGTAGCTCGGCGGAATGTCATATCCTTGCAGTCGAGACCGGCGTTCTTGATGATAGCCATTGGGCGAATACCTCTTTGGAGGAGAGACTATCGAGTCAACAGTGTCAAGAGCGAATCGTACCGGATATTGTGGCGTTATGCCAGACCAGCGTAATTGTAATCAATTGTAACAAGTCGATATTCGGATTAATTGCGATTCGAAATCAATAAGAAACCTTGTTTTGAGAATCACGACGCCCAGTGTTGGGGGAATATAGGTTAACTTTCCTCACCTGAGTTAACACACTAATCACTCAAGAGCTTACATACGAATTCGAGTAGTAGAAATGTACTGAAACTGGCGACAATAAGAATTTCCTCAACAAAAAGTTGAAGAGTAACATCGCGGGCTGCCCCTGAATCCAGCACTAAATACCTTACAATGGCACTATGTACCTGCAACTGCATGAATTGTACAAGGTTTCTTGCAATTGCATGAGTCAGACCGCAGAGGAAGAAGCTCTACGGCTAATTAGCATGATCAACTGACTCCACGTACGCGTGTGTGCTGCTCTATAAGGACGTGTGAGCACTTTAGTATGGTTTTGTTTCATTTGTTTAGGAGGATGACTGCTAGTCATCCTCCTAGACAAGTGAAACAAAACCTAGTCATTGACTAGTATATTGTTATAGTAAGATGTGTTGGTTGGTTCCTACGTAGCTACTAAACTTAAGTACGGCAACCTACCACTACGATAACTTACGGCGGCGAAACTGTGACCCGGTCCAATCGCCAGTCTGTGAATCATATGTTGAGCAAAAGTGTAGGATATACGATTGTGCCGCACAACTTGTGCGTGTCAGACACACATAGGCGACACCAACCTGTGCGGTTGGTTTTGTGGGAAAAGCGCTGATTCTGGAGGATTGCGAGAGTTAGAGGGGTGCTGGATGAGTTTGTCCGGGTCTGCTGCATTGGTTGGAGGAGCGTCCGATGAGTGAGGGAGCGGGAAATCACCACTTCTCTACTGTAGAGACTCTACGTTCCCAAGAAAATTTTTCTGGATATCGAGTGATCCCACACTGGGGTTGCCAGTGAAGAAAATTGATACCCTGAAATTAGCGTAATCATTGATTAATAACTAATGAGTACATACGGTATTCAGGCCTCTTAGCGATCAAATTCCACTGTGTTTGTGGTTTTTACCCAGTCGGCTCGATCGAGCCGGATATTCGGGGATGAGTCTCAGTGTTCTATGACTCTGCTATGACCAGTCTGGGAGAATATGCACATGGTCAACTACATGTGTTAGTAATATTAGAGAGAATCTGAGGAAATGTTGGGGAATTCTTATTGTTTTCCTGTACACTTGTAGCAGAATTCGTATGTAAACTTGTATCCAGCACTGTCAACGACTTTGAGATATATCCTACTTGTGGCCTCCGAACGGTGGATTATGATGTGATTATAGATACCTGGTGTAACTGTTCAGGTGATGTCATCAGCATTGGTTAGTCTACAGGGAGGATCATCGTACTGGGTAGCAGTTATGCCAGGTCGAGGATTACGATGCTATGGAACCACAAAGGAGGTTATAGGGAATTGCTCGACCGTTGGGTTCAATAACGGTGTACTGAGTGGTGGTCGTTGACCAATTCTGACAGAGGAAGGTGCGAGAACTTGCTGGAGAATTCCTTTGTTGGGATCTACGAGAAATGTAGGGCATGCATTGGTTGGTAGAGAGCATGACTTGTGCATGCGATCAACCGGCGTTTTGCCTCGCGGAACACGTGATCGATTTTAATTTTACTATACAGCATGGGCTATTTATATGATTAGAATTTCCGCATCTCACGAAAATTCTCTATAATCTAGATAGAACTTATTAATGCTTTTTTTGTGAGAGAAAATGTTTTCCCATTTTCCCCATCCGTTTCGGAAACTATATAGTGGGTTGGTTCATAGTTCATTATCCAGTTGGTTGGTTGGTATAGAAAGTATTTTAGTAGGGATCAGAGTTGAGCAAGCGGAGCATGTACTGTCGTTTCACGGAAACTGGGCCATTACATACAATTTTCATCATCAGCCTCTCTTCAGAGAAGGTAGGATGGCTTCAATTTGTGATATAAATATCCCATCAGTACATCGAATCAGTGTATTGAATTGATACAGAATCCCTCTTACATGAGTGAAACATTATCGGGTAAACATGAGCTATGTATTTGAAAATTATGTGAATTAAGTCGTTATATAACTCGAATACCTGTTGGTTAGAATGAAATGGGGGTCACTATAGTCTAATATCTAGATGATAAAATTGAAGAACCTTAAATAATCAATTCAGAAACTTAATTAGAAATCAATAAATCTGTCGCGGGCCGCGGAATCAAGCGTCAGGCTCCTGCTAAGTGCAGGGCCAGCCTTAGTTCCCCGGCCTTAGTTGCGACGTTTTCTTTGAATAGGTAACAATTTCTTGTCATCTTCATTGAGAATATTGCACCGTATACCCGCCGCTAGCACATGTATGCATATTTTCTTCTTTAGGTATTCACCACAGGAGCACTGTACGTCACGCCAGTTAGTAGCATTAGCCGGGATCATCACCAGGAATAGTTTACTGAAGAGTGCTACAACAGAAGTGAAACAGGGATGGCGGTAGGATCCAACAAGAGTGCACATGAATTTGTTGATATTGCGAGTATTCAGATACGATGCATCGGCTCCTCGGGATAGCATGAAGAGTAACCTCCCTGAAATTGATGGAGCAGTAACTTGATGGAAAGGAGCCGACTTCTGCCACTCGTAAGCTTCCCTGAAGAGCTTCTTAGTAACCTTGATGTCATCCGCCGATTGAAAGACTCTTCCAGGGTCAGTCGCATCTTTGCCTATTGCTTCACTGTAGTCACGTACAACCTTGCCAGTCACCACACCGAAGAAGGCTCCGAGAGGTAACTTCTCGCGATGCACCGCTATCTTGAGCTGGTTATTCATAGACTCAAGTCCATTGTTGGTCGAGGGTAAGCGGGGGGCATATCCCTCGTACCAACAGCTATGCCATGGATGATCAATCCAACTTTCCTTTATGTAATCAACGACATCAGGTGCACTCGGTCGATACTCCTCCATGAATAAGGAGAACATGCCTTGAAAGGCCTCGTATGTGACAGCGAGCTGAACGTATGATAGATCCCGTAGAAGATGCCATCGTAATCTCGCGTCGATCTTCAGACTATCCATTTTACTCTCGACATTCTTACGCACATGGAACCAGCACATGCAACGCTTCACGCCCGGGAAGATGAGGTTTGCTGCATTGGTGATTGCCATGGCTCCATCAGCCATGATGAACGTAGGTGCATGCATTGCCAAACCCATCTTCCGTGCCCCTATATTCATGGATCTGAAGAGCTCTGCGAAGTCATCCTCCCTCTCATTGCCGCACAGGGCCAAAGCTATGGGGAAGCAGTGATTCTTATAATCGAGCATAGCCAAAGTGAGCACTGGGAACGAGTGGTAGTTCAGCTTGTATGTTGCATCTGTAGCCAACATATCCGCCGAGCGACTGGCCTCGATCAAACGTCTTGTCGTGAATATGACTTGGAATTTGCGTCCAGCGAATTTGGCGTTCACCTGAGGTTGAGATTCTGATCACTACATGATTGTTAATGTAAAACTTATACCTAGTGGTCTTCTAATTCGTATCCATGTTATTGGATACCTCACCGTTCTACTTGTGTTTCTATACATTTCAAGTCGATGATATTGGCGTCATATTGTCTCTCACGTTTCTCGCCTACTCATTTTAAATAAGTTATTCGCTTGAAACTCGTGCTATTCCGCAACGTTGCTGCTCAAATTTGTCTGGAGGATGAATTCTATAAAGAAAGAATGGGTTGGTTATTTCATTGAATAAAATTCATTCGCTATAAACTGAGCGAGTGTTGCCTGGTCTCCTCACCACGAATGCTTTATCCTGCTCAGACTCCGGTGGTAGCTGCGAATGGGCTCTGGCCATGGCCTCTATGTCGGCTACGGTTATTGCACCACTCCCTCCGTTCATACATCTCTTCAAATATTGGAGGTGATTATCGATCTAATCGACGGAGTAGCGGATAATACGGATAGCATGTGCCCTGACTCACCTGTTTGTCGTTTTTCGGCGCGCTGGTAGCAGGCAGGCTCCCGCGCCGAATCAAATCTTTAATCTTTTCCCTTATGGGCTTAAGCGTCAAAACCCCAGCGTGAATCTCGTCGAGGATAACCTGCTTCACGTCGTCTTTCAGGCCATTTTGGCGTTTCTCGTAGGTAGTATGATCGTGGATAGCATCCGTGTCGTATAAGATGACCTCCCGGCTATAGTTGACGTAGTTCAACATCACCTCCACCCCAACTGCCGGACTCCCATTCGGAACTGGATCTCTTTTAGGCGTCTTCCCACACTTGCAGCAATAATAATAATGCTTGAAGCCTTATTTTTTTGTATAATTACGCCTGATTCATGGAGTCGATGAATAGTAAACAGTGTTTACTACACAGTATAGAGAACAGTGGGACTTACCTCTGAATCGCGTATTGTCCATCTTCCTTAATCCATGCCTCAGCTTCATCCTCGTTTTCAAATACTCTCACTTTCCGCCATTCTTTCCCGGGCCCTCGGCGTTGTGGATCGTCGATTACTCCCTCGGAGGAGTGATGTTCATCATCTGTAAACTCTCCCCCATCTCCAAATTGTGGGGCTAGGACCGTATGCAATAAACCAAGCGGGGCGTCGGAGTCTGCGTGAGTAACTCGTGACGATATCATATTATCCGTCAGCTCCTGCATATCTTCGTACATCTGAGTAGTAAGTCGTGCGAGATTTCAAGAGTCTTGAATCAAGACGCACTGCGAGATTTACCTCGGCCATATTACGATCTTCGCAGTTCCCCTTTGGCTCTATATCAGGCAATGTGCCTGAGGAGAATCATTGTTAGAGACCGGCCACCGGCGAGCATCCAATAGTCCCTTCGACCGCACGGTGAGTCAGCTTGTTCGAAAATACCAAGACCTACTGGTTTTCTGCCTCACTCCGACCACCTCAGTGGCATCCTCACCTACACTTAACCTGAATGGAGCGAATTTGGAGTTCATACGCGAACACTTCATTACTCTCTCTCGACGCCAGGTATTCCACGTATCCTACTCTCCTGTGTTGGAGGTTGGAAAAACGCCTCGAGCTCTTGAACTGGGAGAGAGTTGAGAAATCTGAAGTACACATATCAGGAGTCACTGCTCATTCCCGTTCACCTCAGCTCATCTCCTATGTCAGGTTTTGGTATGGAGGCCTCTTCCAATCCAATGACGGTTTGGTCCGAACGATTTTTGACGATAATAGCAGAAGGGACTTCACTAAGTAACGTTGTCGATGCATGGCCATTGCTTGCATGCCTTCCGTTTTTCTTCTGCCTCAGACCTGTAGACTCAACTGATGGAGGAGCCAAGACGGTATGGCTCATCCCGCCCCATGGATTCGGAGTCGAAGCGTCCGGGAGCGTAATCTTCTCAACGTAACTTGATGATGAAGCGGGTAAAGGAAGATATGGGACTGGCTCGGGAACGACTTGTGTCTTCACAAGTGGGGTAATGTTGGAACGATGGTAACTCGATTTGGACGAGCTAGATCTAGCCGTCGGCGCTTTACTTGACACCGAGGGTTGCTTCATGCTCTTAGCACGTTTAGCAGATGTAGCGACCTCGTCGATGATGGAGGTGAGGCTTCTCATTCTACTGGTAACGCCATCTGCTGCTGGTTTAGGCTGTCTTATATTTACATATGAAACACCTGAAGAAGGTGAAGTTCACCTGGTGAACTCTGAGAGACAGGTGTAGTATTTACCTTTGGGTGTTGGTTTGGCCTTCGCCTTCACTTTCGCTTTCACCTTCTTCGCCTTCGTTTTCGGATCTGCTTCCGGCTGTTCTTGACGATATCTCTCTGGTTTCTGAAGCGTCTTTCCGGCAGCGGCACGTGTTTGCATTTTGACGATTATGGCAAAGCTAGCAAGATGGTCGCTGGCGGACAGAGTGTCTGCTTCAGGCTCATGTCTCACTCGATTGATACACTGAGAAATGCTGGCTCGACAGTGTTTCAACAATGTTGAAGTACCTTCCTGACTGTCAATCCCGGCAGGTGTTTCAACATTTAAAAGCGATTATGAGAGACAATCACGTCGATTACTATGTATGGGTATGAATTGTGAATGACAATTTATCTCCTGCAAAGTAATGTATTGTTTGGATGATCTAGGTCCTGGATGCCAGAAGTATGTAGGACGCGGGCTTCTGCTAATAAATACTCTCTTGCTGGCTGAAGTTGAGCCTCTGAACTCACGCATGTATCGAAGAACGCGCCCTATGTGATTATGGTTGAACTCGCATAACCGCATGTCCGCTCGTAGTTACAGTGTCTCCATCTGAATTTGTTGAGTGTTGCGTTTAGCGAAGTGTGTTTGTCGGAAGTGTGTCGGGAGGAAGACACTCTAAACTACAGGAGGCAAGTGTTGTCCCAGTACGGAACTTGATAATACTCGCAAATATCGGACAAATCGTTTGACTAACGCAGAGCAAAACCTCTAGTAAGCCGAATAACGAATAACAGTAGACGTGTAGAGAAACTTGACTAACAGAGAAGTTAATATTCAATTTCAGGAGATACATGTTGAAAAGTTTAACCTCTCTGGGATTTGAGCCTGGGTCTTCGGCATGAAGGTCGCGCGCTCTTCCTGTTAGACTGGCATTTTTGGGCGTTTAGTGCCAGCGTCAGGAATTTGGTGCTGGATTCAGTTTGAGGGAACATCGCGTTATATTATGATGCAGGCGCGCGCGATTTGCAATAGCGGAGCGAGGCGAATCATGTTCGCCATTTTGTGAAAAATGATGGGTGAACACCGTTTTTTTTCATATCCACAGTGTATTGTGAATCGGTTGTTATTGTAAAACACACTCAAGTTATAGTGAGCGGAGGACCTGACATGTCGATGCAGTCTACAACACTGTTGAAGGAGCATATGGTGGCTGCCATTAGCTCGGGAGTTTCCTCACCAATTAAGGAAGGTTGAAATAGCACCCGCTGATGCTAATGAGACGCTTAGGAGTTGGAGTATAGATGATGGATCCAATATGCAAGTGATGATGATGATCAGTGTTCAGCCGACGTGGTGGCATTATCCGACAGGAGCAATTCCAGAAGTGTCATTATCATATTACTAAGTACATCACTCAGGGCGATATGCTTGCTGAGGTTGCCTCTCGTTAGATACAGAATAGGTTTATGATGTAACGACTGTTCGAGCGTGTAGCGCTATAAATTCGCAAAGAATTTATGGGGTAGTGGCTCAGACTCTCGAACTTCCCCGTGAAGGTCCAGGCTTGATCTAGGCATTCGAGTCTATAATAGCAGCGTCTACTCATCCAGCTTTGATAAAGGGTTTCATAACAGTGAGAAAGACGATGCCCTTAATGACTTGTACGTGGGGAATGGTCGGAGAATGCCTTACTCGCCATACGTGGGCAATTCAAAATGATGTACCCCCCGGAAGTTCCTGGATGATCCCCTGTATAGTAGTTCACAATATTTCAGTTTTTCTATCCTTTATACTACGTATCGCTTCGCCCCATTTTTCTCCCGAATGCAGCCCACAGTCAGCGATTCCGGTCAGATTGAGGCCTCAGTTGATCTAGTCAACTTCGCTTAGCAAAGTTCGCTTTCGGACACTCGTAGTACAACTACTATTCGACGCTGAAATTTTCTCACCGAAAAATGTGTCGACCAGACGCAATCAATCCGGGTTTGACGTCCGATGTAAATTTTAATATACATCTCGGAGAACTTCGTATTTGAGAAAGGAAAATTTTTATTTCGGAATTTTCCCTGAAAAAGGTGAAACTTTTCTAGTTTCAGCGTAAGCTGCTGTATCGTCATTTTCGGGTAATATCATATTGTCGATATGCTATGAGTGTGTGCGTAGTTTATTTGCAGTAGCTTGGGTTGCATAGATTGGTTGGAGTTGGAGAGGATCCGTAGTTCACATGAGGGGACTTGATCATTCATGAGACCAGAATCCACATTATCTTCTTTCCTAGATGATCTCGAGCTCCTACATCGCAGTTGTTCAACTTGAACAGCAAAATTCATCGTCTGGAATCTCAACGGCACTCAGTATCCTCACGCAAGGCATCATGGATGGTTCTGGTAATAATATTCACAAGGAGTAGTGTTAGTCGGTAGTAGTAGTAGTAGTAGTAGTAGTAGTAGTAGTAGTAGTAGTAGTAGTAGTAGTAGTAGTAGTAGTAGAGGTTTTCAGAATCAGTGGTGTTGGTGGAAAACAACACTCATTTCTTGGCAGGAAATATTTTCAAGGAAACTGGTAGTGCAGGGTATTTGGTACTGGTGACAAGATGGGAATTAGGTGAAATTCTGGTAAGCTTATGGGGGCTTTAATTTCTACACATTCTAACTGTCGATGAGACTGTTTATAGTGCCGGAAGGGAAAGTAGGAGCGCGTATTGTGAGAGAGGTTTCGATGAATTGAAATATTACTCTTGGGTATTTCTTTCATGTCAGTGACAACTTGCAGTAGCGAACTTTTACTCCGGCAAATTCGGGTAGATTACGAATATTTATGAATTTTAGAATCGAATCATTGTAACAACAGTTGAAATGGCAATACCACATGATGGAATTATAATAAGATACCGTATCGCAAGTATATCATTATCATTCGATCAATGGGAGTAATAAAAAATTGGCAAACGTTCCCAACTTACCATCGGTGACCTACTGATGTACTCCTCGAATGCCACGAATGCGACAGAAGCTGATCTCGCAGTGAAAGCCTCGGTCGGGTCCTGCGCTGCCGTCGTTGCGCTCTGTCGTCTGAGTCAATCTGAGGGACGAATGTTAGAAATGTAGTTAAAATGAAGTATTAAAATATGGCATTTCAAATATCATATTAAAAGCAATGAAGTAAGATCAATTCCTCTGGATGGGGCGGCTATGCCAACCTAAGATATGCCTGAGTGGGATCAATTCCTCTGGATGGGGCGGCTATGCCAACCTAAGATATGCCTGAGTAGGATCAATTCCTCTGGATGGGGCGGCTATGCCAACCTAAGATATGCCCGAGTAAGATCAATTCCTCTGGATGGGGCGGCTATGCCAACCTAAGATATGCCTGAGTGGGATCAATTCCTCTGGATGGAGCGGCTATGCCAACCTAAGATATGCCTGAGTAAGATCAATTCCTCTGGATGGGGCGGCTATGCCAACCTAAGATATGCCCGAGTAAGATCAATTCCTCTGGATGGGGCGGCTATGCCAACCTAAGATATGCCTGAGTGGGATCAATTCCTCTGGATGGAGCGGCTATGCCAACCTAAGATATGCCTGAGTAAGATCAATTCCTCTGGATGGAGCGGCTATGCCAACCTAAGATATGCCTGAGTAAGATCAATTCCTCTGGATGGGGCGGCTAAGCCAACCTAAGATATGCCCGAGTAAGATCAATTCCTCTGGATGGGGCGGCTATGCCAACTTAAGATATGCCCGAGTAAGATCAATTCATCTGGATGGGGCGGCTATGCCAACCTAAGATATGCCCGAGTAAGATCAATTCATCTGGATGGGGCGGCTATGCCAACTTAAGATATGCCCGAGTAAGATCAATTCATCTGGATGGGGCGGCTATGCCAACCTAAGATATGCCCGAGTAAGATCAATTCATCTGGATGGGGCGGCTATGCCAACCTAAGATATGCCCGAGTAAGATCAATTCATCTGGATGGGGCGGCTATGCCAACCTAAGATATGCCCGAGTAAGATCAATTCATCTGGATGGGGCGGCTATGCCAACCTAAGATATGCCCGAGTAAGATCAATTCCTCTGGATGGGGCGGCTATGCCAACCTAAGATATGCCCGAGTAAGATCAATTCATCTGGATGGGGCGGCTATGCCAACCTAAGATATGCCTGAGTGGGATCAATTCCTCTGGATATCCTAGATATCCTTATGGACATGTCGACACGTATTTGTTGTCCAAAAAACCTGTCCAAAGATCACCCATGGTGTTGCTTCCGACATGTCTTGTCCAATCTGTACATTATTGGGCGAGCGCCACTACGTTTTAAATTGTCGAAACATAGCCCATGGGTTGAGTATTGGACACCTTGTCAACTGTGGACAAGAAAGTTGATGTGTCCAAAGAAGCGCTTATAATGACAAATAATTATCTTACTGATAATGACGCGTCCCAGCAAGCAGTTGTCGATATCCTCAAATAGTCGAGACCTCAAATACAGCATTCATACTTGCTGAATTCCGACCAAATTGGGGGAAGGCGAATTGATTCTGGCTATGTCTCGACAAGTGTGCTCCTCTGCTGCGATAGCTTCCTCTCATAGGGCTGTAGCTGTATTGAAATTAAACGCGTTAAAAGTGCGTTATACTCCATGTAAAGTATAAGACGTGTATGTTTCTGCGACCGATAACACAGTCTTCTCCGCGAAGTGAATTGTGAAATATATTTTCTCCTAGTGTTTTTCATATCACGGGTGGTGAAACTCCATTAATGTTATTTATATGGAGGTTTTGTATAGGTACGTATGTGCTAGGGAAGGCCTCACTGTATTCGCCCCGAAAGATCAAGTATATCATTATCATTCGATCAATGGGAGTAATAAAAAATTGGCATAGTTTTTCTCTCTCTCTGCCATGAACAAAACAAAGGAAGGTATTAAACTCACTTGTCTTCATGTATCAATAACGGCTATAACTGGTGAGACACTTTACCTCATGGAAGATAATTTGTCGGACGCACGACATGAGCCGATAATCATTAGGGATAAATCATATCAACCACCTATACCACAACCTATCCCTATAACCAAATTCTATCACTATATTACTAGTGATGGTACTCTGTATATACTGGGCCTTCGTGACGAAGGGCGGAGCTCACTCAGTCCACGTCTATTGATTCGATCAATGAATTTCACATAGGTCCCCGGTTCGATCCCCGGGTAAGACATTTTTAAGGCATTAGAGTTTTTCGTGCGTATCTCGTCGAGCTGTTTGCATAATCCAGTTTCCGATTTTTTTCCCGAGACCTCGGCATATAGAGGAGTTATTTGATCTATGTGGTGGCTTTCTACGCTCCGTAGTTAAGCCAGAATGATTCTGAAGGCACGCGCGCGATGTTGCGGTATATGCCTCGCTGGCTCCGCAATTACTATTATAGTACCTTATTAATATCGTACTGGAGTTTCAGGCACCCGAGTAGTTGATGGGAGAAGTTGATTTGATTACGAATTCGCCTAAGAAGAAATTACTCGTATTAGCGTTTGCAGGTGCCTCACTGACTCCAGTATTCATAGGTGAATTATATTTGGCGAGCTCGAGAGTGTCCTGAAAAGGAGTAAGGTTTCGCGTTACATACGAGTGATGAAGGCAGTACGAACTGGATGGTTGTTATTTTCTGTGGATCATAA
>NW_003211539.1:142637-146142 GCF_000006405.1 Perkinsus marinus ATCC 50983
AACTCCAATGATATCAATAGGGTCCGCTCTGACATAAAAGACTAGTAGAAAATGCGTATCACGGTTACTGCACTGTGTATAACGCCACTTTACGTAAAACGGGTTGAACTCTACTCTATTGCTACCTATGGAGAACATAGGGTGTTGGTGAGATACATATGCCATATAACATAAATTTAGCTATATCGATCACGTGATCGATTTGTCACCGTATCAGTTTCATACGTCGTCTACTACTACTGCTGGCATCGTCTAGTAACGCACCTGGGGTGATGAGTGGTAAACTCCGTGAATGTTTGGAGGCAGAAGCTTTGGCAAGTGGGATGATGACGGCTTTCCTCAGCAGCTGAGCTCTAAGATTACCTCACTTGTATGAAAGGTTATATACAAATTCGGGTAGTAGAAGTGTACAAGAACCAACAGGAATCGCCCAAAATTTCTTCAAAAATTTATTCTGATCATAGTAGTAGAGTGAGCTAGCTCACCATTCACAAGCTCACATTTGGGGAAAATGATGTTCCTTATGTGAAAATTACATTTATCTCGGGAACTGTTTGAAGAATGTGCCCGTAGCCATTCGTGGAAAATGATGTTCTTAATGTGAAGGTGACATTTACATGGGAAACTGATTGGTAGTCACGAGCAATGTGAAGGAACGGCAGTACATCGTTGCACGCATGCGCAAAGATTCTACTAACAGCGAACAAGCGGATGCTATGTACGGTTGTCTTTGGAATGTGTTTCTTTTCTTTTTCACTTTTTGTTCAGAGATTCTGTCGCTGCTGACGCCCGGTTTCGAGCCTCGCAGGGCATTTTCTGGGCTCAGGTGGATGAGGTCATGGCGAGCACTGCATCTAATAAGGTGAATATAAAACTGTAAGAGGGGCGGCAATTGAAGCGGATGGGTTACTTCTTGAGATTAGGTTACCAACAGTAGAGGAAAGATCTGATGATGATTCCGAACTGAGCGCTGAGTCAGACGACGACGAGGAGGAGGAGGAAGTGAATGAGACCGCGATAGTGGCAGACAAGGAGGAGGAAAAGTCGGGGGAGATGAAAGAGGAGGACGGAGTAAAAGAAGGTCACAAAATGACAGGTGAGAGGGAAGAAGAGGAGATGAAAGAGGAGGACGAAGTGAAAGAGGACGATAAAGTGGATGGGACCGCGGAATTGGCAGCTGGGGAGGAAGAAGAGGAGGCTGAGGGAGTAGACGAGACTGCAGGGGTGGTGGAGGAGTAGGAGGAGGAGGAGTTCATGGAGCTTGAGAGGGAGGCATTGGAGAAGGAAGCAGGAGAAGGGGACGGTGGGCATGGGTGTGTCTAAGAAGCAGAAGAAGAAGAAGAGCCAGTGGGGAGCGACAGATGAGAATGCTGATGGTGAATCGACTGCAGTAGTCGCCTTAGAGGCTATCCCGCAACACCCCAGATGAACATCCTCCTCCTCATGTTGTGTCATGTGATATCATCGATGTTGTGCTGTTTGAATTACAGTATGTTGTGTTCACAGTGACAGACCGTAGTGGGCCGGATGAATCTTAACCTCGTCAGGATTGGACGAATATATATGCTCGTTATCTCCAGCTGAGCTCAGTAGTTTCGTGACTAACTAGAGTAGTTAATATACGAATTTGGGTGAAATGTCCACCCAAATGGCGAACACACTATATATATAGTTCTATAGTTCTAATGCTGAGTGCAGTCTTTGAACTTAGCTCATTCAGTGAACCTGTCACAAAAAAAATGAAAAAAAAATAGCCAGAAAGAAATATAATAGTGACGCACGATGACAATAGTTACACTCCCTCCTATTATGGTATAGTTCACAGGTCCCGTAATACGTAATACATGACGACACTTGATATCTCGCTTTCCGTTCTCTCTTATAGTTCAAAGTTTTCTTATCAGTTTGTTCATACTCATCAATTCTTAAAGTGGAGTCGTATTGAGTTTGTGAGTGGTTGATCGATGGAGTATTAGTATCGCATATCATCCCCACTAACACTGTCAGAACAGGATAATTTTCCTGGGAAACCCCATTTTGAATTTTCGCTCGGAACACACTTCTCAACCCGGTTCCTATAAAAACATGAGAGACATTTTCCCATTGTTATCGAACCCTGGAGACAATTATTCCCCAAAGGTAATGTAATATCATATCATAGGTGCAAAACATCTGGTATATTTATCGCCAAGATATCTATCGCTTGTACTCGCGTAACCAACTAACAGAGAGCTCCTGGGAACTTTTCAGTGAACAGAGCTCATACATAGCATTTCTCACGAGGCTCAGTAATTGCAAACACGGTGGATTAATTTGTCGGTCAGGTTTCTGTATGATGTTCTATGAGCAACTATCAACTCAGTTTAGGAGAGCTATCGGCAGATTCACACCGTCAAAGTAATGGTGACTCCTCAGGCACTCCGATTTCCATCTGAGGACGGCGTTCACTTTCGATATTCGTGTAATCGTAATAGACACTACTATGTTATAATAGTTAACACCAGAGAACCATCCATGAACCTATGGTGTACTCGGGAGGAACTGATGTTAATGTCATTCAATCAGTTTCCCATGTAAATGTCATCATCACATTAGGAACATCATTTTCCACATGACTAGGAACACATCCTTCAATCAGTTTCCCATGTAAATGTCATCGTCACATTAGAAACATCATTTTCCACATGACTAGGAACACATCCTTCAATCAGTTTCCCATGTAAATGTCATCGTCACATTAGAAACATCATTTTCCACATGACTAGGAACACATCCTTCAATCAGTTTCCCATGTAAATGTCATCGTCACATTAGAAACACCATTTTCCCCCATTGTTATCAAACCCTGGGGAATATTATTTCTCAAAGCTGTGTGAATGCCTGTGTGACACATATCGACGTCTTTGGGAGACCTTCTCTAGGAACATGTACGTGTTCATATTGCAAAAACAGGGATGAATGTATTCACTGACGATTCAAATTCAGGTCCCTACAACGGAACATGCTAGGTATAATCGGGCGGTTATTATGGGGTAATTTATTCCCAATCCCGGACCGACCGACCTCTTCTGAATAAAGCGTATCCATTCTGGGCTCTTTCCAATGCCTCTGTCATCACCTTCTCCCGGCTCGCTCTCAGCTGTACAGGACACCAGGCAGCTGCGTCACCACTAGGGGACCATTTGGGGGAATCTCAGGGACGAAATTGTACTTTACGAACCACCACCATTCACATGGTTTCACCTGCCAACAGCTGAAGCAATGGGGCTTCCTCCTATTACTGGATCAAGTGTTGCAAAATATGCATATATCATGCTGACAGAAGGAAAATCCTGGGGAAATTTTTATATTCATACGGATTCAGGTAGAAGTGTGGGAAATGCGAACCTGTCTCATGCAATATGGGAAATATACACATGGCCAACTCCATGTGTAGATGACATTTGGTAAATCCTGAGAAAATTGAGAGTTCTTATTGATTTCTCATTCGTACACGTATACCCAA
>NW_003211539.1:146242-152012 GCF_000006405.1 Perkinsus marinus ATCC 50983
CACGAGTCGTGAGTCACGACCAATACGAATATCACGAAGGAAACGGTCGACACACACTAGCTGGGATCTGGAATAGCTCACTCGAGCGTTAACCGCCGAACAATTTGACACGTGATTGAGGAGGTCCAAGCCGAGCACAAATTATTGAAGTCTGAAACTCCATTACGACGTATATGACTTTGAATGCTACGACTTTTGACTCGTTCAACAAACTGATTTCGCAGCTCGAAATCGCTTCTCACGCTACGATGTTGAAATTGATGCTGAGTTCAGGCAGAGTATATTCAATAGAGTTTCACCACCCTAGTGATATGAAAAACACTAGTGAAAATGTGTTTCACGACTATTATATACCGCAAATATCGCTTAGTTTTACACTGAGATTTATGCGACTGCACGAAGAATGGGTGAAACCCCGATGAACATGGGATCCCACTACAACGGCAACTTATGATATTCCACACATAGGGTCAATCGCACAAAGGATTCGACTTAAGCGTTGTGTGCCTTTTTCATCTGTCTCTCACTATTCGAAAACACTAAGATTTCCCTTTGAATCAAACCGTTACTGTACTCTACAAAATAACAAGCACAGGTTCAAATCCCGGTAGAGTCACTTTTACTCCGATAATGTATCAACCTACCTCTCAGACAGTAAGGAACAACTCTTAGGTAGGGCAATCGTTCTGGACTGCACATAATGCAATGCCACATAGGAATCAGGCCAAGAACTCTGCATACAATAGCATTGTTGGAATATACGGTTGTTCTCCTCCGCTGATCGCAGCCGTTTCGGGTCTTACACGGTCTTACACGACGTCATATACAAATTCGAATAGAATTGTTCCGAAACCAACAAAAACCGAATTTTCCCACAATTTCCATATTTTCACTAATACCATGTGCTTATTTTCCCCCACACTGCACAGTATAACGGCCTCTGACATTGTTAGTAGCAGTAGTAGCAGTAGTAGCAGTAGTAGTAGTAGTAGTAGTAGTAGTAGTAGTAGTAGTAGTAGTAGTCTACCGTGGTCAACAGTGAGGGGGAATGACAATATGAAACAGTGGGGGGGAATATATGCACATGGTCAACTACATGTGTTGGTGATGGAATATAAATGACTAGTAGCTTAATCGGCAGAGCATCGGGTTCGCTATCCTATGGTCATGAGTTCGAATACAAAATGCGGTGTTGTTCTATTTCCATAACCGGTGGTTGCGGTTTGTGCAAGGCATGGATCCTCATTCACAGTCATTGCTTTTGGAGTTCTGATCATGTCCGAGGCTTGGCAAGACTATGATGCAGTAATCGCGTGGCATTGCTGGTCTGAACTGCGGTAAACACCTCAAAGCCGCCGGTGTATCGACGATAGTCCTTGAGGCTAGTTTCCATGTTGGTGGCCGATGCAGGTAGTAGTAGTACTACTACTGGATCACTAGTGGATGTACACTGAGGGCAGCAGCATCGCCCAAGATGATGCTCATTTTCACGTTGGTGAGTACGTAGGAAAATATGCACATGTAATTAATCCAGGGTTAGGCTCTTTATCATCACGAGAAGTTCCTCTGGTCTGCATCTCATGCCCGCAATGTAATCGACCTAAGCTGTTACTTTGAACAGTGTTGGAGAATATGCACATGGTCGACTACATATGACTAGCACTACTACTGCCTGAACTAGTGGTCCTGTGACTAGCACTACTACTGCCTCAACTAGTGGTCTTGTGACTAGCACTACTACCGCCTCAACTAGTGGTCCTGTGACTAGCACTACTACGGTTTCAACTAGTGGTCCTGTGACTAGCACTACCACATCCTCTTCATCTGGCCAGTGTTCAGGTGACTTCTGCGTTGCTGATAGGACGACGTTTCCTTACCTCCTCCCGGCGGGCCAAACAACTCCCGAGTCAGTTTCACTGACTATAGTGCATGGTACCTAGCTGGTTACTCTAGTGATGATGGTATCCGTATGCTCTGGAGACTCCAATGCAACCAATGGCTACCTGTTGCCGAGAAGACTCTTTCTAATACCGAGGCTTCGTGCAACGATATGATCGTATTCGGCATCAGCAAGGGTGACGTTGTTGTTTTCTACCCGAAGAATTACAATGCTTATTGTATAATAGCTCCGGCAGATCCTTCCAAGGAGTATACTGGAGTCACCTTTAACCAAGACTCGAATGTTCTATATGTTACTGAGAAGGCTACTGGGCAGATTGCTCGGTTCATAGGTCAGGGAGGCGTGTGGACTCCAATAGCCCCCTCAAGTGGGTAGGAATCGTGGGTAGGAATTTGATGATGTGTGGAATAGCATACGCCATCGCTAAGTCAGAGTACCATTCAAATGACCTTCACTTGAAGGCATGCGAGCGAGTACTAGCTGTCAACAACGTCGATCCACAGACTATGACCAAGCTCATCTGGGCCAGTGACGTTGTGGGCAGCAAGGCTCTGCAAGGGTTGTGGCACTTACCATTTACTATAGCCCCATCGTCGGAACGGCTTATTGCCTCTATGGTTATCTTCCCATCTTGCCAGGCTCCTCGTCCATTTGAAATGAACCATTTCGTACCGGTCGACTTGAAAACTGCCTTACTGCACGGAACTGTGCAGGCTCTATCACTTGTCCTCTGGTCGACCAGCGTGAAGGGATGTGTTCTAGAGTACGACACGTTGGTTGAGGCGGTCGGACGTATCAGGGCCCTGCGGCCTTTTGATTCGCAGTCCCGTGTGACTGGGCTGTTGCGGTCCAGACACATCATCGGTATGAGAGCATGTGGCTTCACCGCGAAAGCCGTTTCGGATTGTTTTGATGATAACTGTTGACGATATCGTGTTTGAGTATGCCTGAGTATTAGTCTTACTGTGACAATGATAGGGAGGAAGTATCCAGCGAACCACCCATTATTTTGTGAGTCATTATATAGATCGGCTTAAGTCTATATAGATTATATAGATCGGCCGTTAGACTTCTCGCCGAATGCATAGCAATGACAACTACAAGATTAATCAAGAACCACTATACCACTATATACAAACCGTGTATATGACCAACTAACACAAGAACCAATCAGCGAACTTTAATCCTATTATTAAAAATAACCGCAAATATTAACATTCACTGAATCCCATATAGATTTTTAGACCATCTCTTCAGAGCACACAACACATACATTGCCGTTACGGTCTTCCTATTAGCAGACTTGGCTTTTCCAACAAATTAGGACGACTCAAGCCGAAATCTAAAGGAAAACAGGTCATCAACAAAGCAAAATAAATAAAACTCACCCTCTACAGTGTCCTAGTACTCGGTAGAACCGGATTCATATAAAAGCATTATGAACAGCAATGGTGCACTCGGTGAACCTACCCTCGCCTGCAGAAGTAATCAAGATGATATCACGATTCTAAAACAAACCAAGTTGTCAAATGAAACTGATATGTTTATAATATCGTGCATTACTTCGTCCTTCCGCAAAGACAAAGTGTCCGAATCAGGACACAGCCTAAGCAACTTACTCAGAGCCTCGAAATTAATACCACTACTATATCTAAGCGGCAGTAAATATACTTGATAACACAATAAATAACGATAACACACATCAACGACAAACTTTGTGAAAGCAATCTACTCACGATCGCATCTCAATTCCTCGAATGCGAGTGCTCTCAATTGCATTTGGTCGAGGGAAACATGGGTAATATCCATTGTTTCAATACGATAACCTGTTCAACAACGTAGAAAATGATCTGCAAAATGAACAAGTGCGAAAATGTTCTATGGATAAACATACCAACCATCCGAAAGAGAGAGCCTACTATTTTTACGGTGTCGCAATGCGAGCCGACGCTGGATGTTGTGTTGGGTAATGTAGTCGGGGTATGTCTCTTCTGCGAGGGCGTGAGCCCACAGCGAATATCGCCGAGGTGCTCATCGTGAACGTGCTTCTCGAAACGGGTCACATTTTTTACCTCGTACCGTTTAGGAGTACCCCTGAATAAAACGCAGGTGTATACACCATCCACGCGATGGAAATAATCCTCTCCTCCAACCGTACCAGGGCGAGGCCTTTTGCCCATTTCAGAAAATGCCCTCAGCAAGTTATTAGACTTATTGGATCAAGCATAACTCAACTCAACTCGTAGGCCCGAAGGAGGGATACGATTCCAATACATGTCTTCGCTAGGAACCTTTTAGGAAGGGTCGATCTGATTGAGTCTGCCGTTACGTTGAGATATTTCGCTCAGGGCTGAGTCAACAGCGCTGACAGGCCCCGCCAGACCGACCGTGACTCAAGATTGGTTAAAGCGCGCGCGGTTTAGGTGACAATCGATTAGCTAGGGAAGCGCGATTTGCAGTGCGCCGCGCAATCTCTGTTTTCAACGAATGTGTGACGTATTGGAAAACTACGTGGACGCATTTGAGCCCCCACAGGTCTTGGCGCCTCAACGTGCCGTGGAGGTGACCGGTTCGGTATAGCCGGTGCCAAGCCTTGATCACCTCTGCCTATACTCGTACATCCCTCAGCGGGTGCCTTGGACTCCAAGGCTTGGAGTATGGTGGGGTTTCTCTCCGTTGAGGCCTGTTTTGCTATTTTCTAGCGTTTCATTCTGTGGGCTGCTACTATGTGTATACCTGCTCTATCTTACCCTTGCATTATATCTCATGCCACACCATTCCCCTTCACGATTTTGTCTCATGATATTCGTGCATCACTGTCTAGTTGTCGAGGACTGCTTTCACCTTTGCCCTGGCTTTTGTAAGGCTTCGGCCTTTCTTTCTACTGAGTTACATGGTGGCAATCGGACCAAAAAAATGTTAATTCATATCAGTGGGCTACATGGATGAATTATAACAGCCGGGCAGCCCCGTTTCATATCAGTCGATATTTGCATTCCCGACCACATCGAAGATGTTCGGACCATGTCATTTACAAACATGGATCAGTTCACTCAATGTCCTTAACACCATAACCAATAATATGTTGGGGGCATCCAACATAGCACCAGACACGGTTACCAGGTTGGGTGTGCTTCACCAAACTTTGAAATTCTGCATAAAACAATTCAAAGTTCGTGTGCTTATCTGGGCGAGCGCTAAGTTTGATGGCGGGTGACTTCACAGATCAGTGCGCAGAATTGTTCACTGACTCTCGTATTGATTGCTACACGAGCGGATATGGTGTATATCAGCGTGATCGTTGGGATATGCTTCTGATAATCTTATAGCACACGATGATCTTGCACAGGACAATGTAAACTCAATTGTTCATTGGCTGAGCTATTTGTCCTCACACATTATATGATTTTTTTGGGGAACGGTATCGAATGGGTGCAAGACCCTCCTCGTGGAAGAAATGGCGTCGAGGCGACTTATGGTGAAATCCAAAGTGTATCGGCTGGAGAGGACTGGGTATCTCTACAATATGATGGAGACCACCTGGCATTTCCGTTCATGGGTGAGTCAATTGTCAATCATCAATTCGATGATGATCTCCACTTCGCGTGGTAGGATTATCTATATATATGTACACCAGTTTTTACACCATATACACGAACAGCTTCGAGCTCGATCCAAGGAGTATGTCAAGACTTATTGCGAGCGGAACAAATTCGTGTACAAAGATCAGTTAATGGATAACTAACATCAACATCAATGGACCTTCATTCCGATCAGGTGCTGCAATCCAGGAGCAAATCGTAAATGTACTCCCGACCCGTGAGCCGTTCCAGCCAACTCATATTACCTTGGAGTACGATTAGATACTAA
>NW_003211539.1:152112-153502 GCF_000006405.1 Perkinsus marinus ATCC 50983
ACTTACCTGATGAGCAACTGCCGCTTGAGCATCTTCCTGTTCCTTCTTGTGGATCTCGTTATGAAGCTGAAGATGTGAATTGTATCATACACTTGAGATTTCGCGTTATGCAAGTTCGGCAAAGCGCTTACATTGCAAGCAATACAGGAATTGCATCGACCACCCTTCGTCAAAAACCTTGAACAAACGGAACACTGTGGTCTCTTACTTTTGCGACGTGGTTCCATTCGGTTCCTAAATAGAAAAGCATATATCCCTCAGTTGAGTATAGTAATAATGCCCACAGTAATAATGCCCGAATGCCCAAGGTAGGTCTCGAGTTCGTTTCCTGGAGGCGGCACTTTTCTTTGTGCTGTTGTAGGTTCATGAGCAACCGGTCATTCGAGCCCGCTAAAAATACCGATGTGTTTACATCCAGCCATAAGGGCTATGAAGAGGTCGAAGTACAAGCGCCACCCAATGCTTGGGTGAAGCACGAGTCCATCATCAAGGTAGAACTGTATAGAGGAAGCATACATCGGACCGAGGCTCGATTGGATCGAGATATCGAAAATCGATCGATTGTTCGGTGCTAATCAATCGAGGATGCTACGGCGGGCGCACGAATCGATTCGATTCGAGAAATCGATCCGCCTCGAAACTCAAAATCCATTGAAATGTTCTTTTACGTCGGCATTGAGGCTTAGTTCGACAACAATTTAGGACGGCTGCCGCAGAGCACATCCACGCGCGCGTAGCGCGCGAAAAAAAAATAAGGGTCGAGGCTAGACCGCTCAGTTGATAGCCACAGGCAGTGCCTGTCATGCACTGGTACCCTTACTGTCTTGCCACTCTTGAACTCAGCGCCCTATAAAGAGTGTAGATAGCATGTAGTCGATGAGTTAATTGCATATGCAAAATGAATGATTTAATCGAAAGGTCAAAGACACAATAGATTCTATCAAATAGAAGAGTATGACATTTGATGACACCGCTTAGTATGATTTACATACCATCGATTTAATCAACTCATATTCGACATTTATGTTCATCAACCCCATAGACATTAGGTTTCAAGTAAGGCTAGAAGTAGGGTCGCCTGATGCACCTCGACAGCGAAATCAAACACTGAAAGCTTGTAGTTGTGGAATCAGCCTCAGAATTGCATAATAATTATCACCGAAGCATGTGAGACTCACATTGTGAGTTTCTCACATCTACTTGTCATTGTCCCACAATCTGTATGTGTGACGAGTTTTGAGAAGTGCTTCAACAACCTCCATTCTCATTCTGGTGCGCTTATCACCTATGATATCCCGGATCTCGGAGAACAGACTCTCCACACATGCCGTTGATATAACCACCCCGCGTGCCACCGTTGCCGTGCGAGCAAGATAGGGATAATCCAGCT
>NW_003211539.1:153602-158460 GCF_000006405.1 Perkinsus marinus ATCC 50983
ACCCATTCATAAGCTCGTTAAGACGAGCAAAATCCATGTCCCTTCAACAGGACGGGTTCGCCAGAGAGTGTCCTCCCGCTCGGCTATCGCCGGGCTGGGAGGAGCCCTCTCGGAAGTCAAAATATTTTGAGAGTGGCGAATCTTCACCACATCTCAATTTAAAAGTACCAGTCGTATGATGCGGTTCAGGATCATATGCAACCGAATAAATCAACCCGAATGCAACCCGAATGCAACCCGAATGCACATCTGCAAATATGCAAGACTCAGCAGCAGCACCAACAGCAGCACCAGCAGCAGTACCATCAGCAGCAGCAGCAGTACCATCCCCGTCATCAGCAGCACCGAATCATGCCCGGACAAACTTGTCGATTCCAACGATAATGCACTGGAACCTTAAATCTAACTTGAACTATGTTACATTATCAATAACCGCACCTTTAGATAGCACTGCTGGTTTCCGAGATGATGCCATTACCCGTATCTTACTTTGCATCGAAGAAGCTGCTATCTCTGAGCATGTAATATAAGACTGCAATACTCCACACAACCATACTTACGTAGCGACCTTGCTTTGAGATCCTTCAACTGCGTCCGGTGCATCGCAGTCTCACGATGCCTAGCCTTGTTCCCAACATACTCCCATCGCTTGCATATCGAACAATAATATCGTCGATTTGCAGTCTTTCGCATAAATCGATCAACGGAGCAAAAAAACTACAACTGCTTGTAACCGGCAGCCAATCACCTCAAAAACTTTACTCCTAGATAGACGACAAAAGCTTTCAATGAAGAAGAACCATCGAAGACAATTTTGGAAGCCCCTCAAATGCCTAAATCGGCTTAAACAGTCTAAGATGTGCCCAAATTTTAAGAACACAATTCTCGAATAAAAGATTACCACTTAATCCAACTAGAGAACACTCAAATAAACGACATCCTCACCTGACCCTATTGAACACAATAACAAGCACGAATACATAACAAGCACGAATATAAACCATACACATATCCGAGCGACAGACCTACATCTCACTCAAAACCTACTAGCGAATAACGAATCGCACGCCCAAGTGATCGACCTATCCACACGCGCACAAAAAAGACAATTGAGCTGTCTTCCTCAAAATACTTGAACAGTCAGGAAAAAAGTGCCTAAAACCTCATAAACATCCATTTACTACGATAGCTCCGATAAAAAATCATATACAGCCATTTACTACAGCTTGCACTAAACCAACCCGTATTGATTGATGCTAAAAACTCAAACCATAATACGGAAGGGAAACGTGCCACTACAAGTAATGACCGCAAGCTCTACTGGAAACCATACAACGTCTGACTCTGTCGCTTCAGAGCATGCAACACATCAATCAGTGTAATCGTCTTCCTGTTGGCATAATGCGCATAGACGATAGCATCCCGGATGACCTTCCTCATAAACTTCTTCATCACCTCCCGAACACTCTCATAGACGACTCCACCCACCCGCTCCACCCCTGCACGGCGAGCGAGCCGCTTGATAGCTCCCTTCTTAAACTTACTCCGAAACGCTTCATCTGGTCCACGAATCCTCACAAGATGCCGCTTTGCCCCACCCTGCCCCGACCATCGCATGCCCTTCCCCTTCCCGCGTCCAGACATGGTAATGAACGTGAAACAGATCGAAAACTTCATAAAAACATGCATAAATCAAAACACCACAGACGAGTAATACGAAACTTCGTTTACGATGTCATTAACTTCATACTATAGTATAGCAAGAGATATCACAAACATCAATAGTAACTTTCTACGACACTATAGTAATGACATCAGCAACAACGATCAGTATCTACAGTAACCATGCATGCGCGATTCATGCAAGTGGACAGTGTAAGAGATATATGCGATGCATCGCGTTGACCATACCAGCTGTAGACGAGGTACATGAAAAGTGAAAAAAATAAAATTGAATTCACGTAAATTGTTTGTCGAACTACCAATGCGTACGGACGTAAACTATTTGCCAAAAAACAGTTTCGTGCTCGAAAAACAGTTCTCATTCGCATAGTCTCATTGCTGAAAACGGTTTCGTGTTCGTGAAGCAGGTGTTAGTTGCATAAACTAATGAGTTCAAAACAGTTTTATACTTGAAAAACAGTTCTTACATGCACAAATTTGTTGTTAAGGAACTGTTTCGAGCTCATGAAACAGTTTTCGACTCGAGTATCGGGCTTCACTCAAGCCATAGATCTCGATTCTCACACCCAACTCTACCCCAAAATAGTGACAAATATGGCAGTACCACTTATTTGACATGAGTAAAAGAAATGGTATAATGAATTGAACAATGGGACACTTCCTGTCATTGGTTCGACTAGAACGTTGGAATGAATCTCCGAGTGATTCTAGCAAGACTAATTCTTGCTATCTTACGTCATATCGACATGTATGCACAAATCACTCAAATGCTATCTATGTCATTTACAAACATGGATCAGTTCACTCAATGTCCTTAACACCATAACCAATAATATGTTGGGGGCATCCAACATAGCACCAAACACGGTTACCAGGTTGGGTGTACTTCACCAAACTTTGAAATTCTGCATAAAACAATTCAAAGTTCGTGTGCTTATCTGGGCGGGCGCTAAGTTTGATGGCGGGTGACTTCACAGATCAGTGCACAGAATTGTTCACTGACTCTCGTATTGATTGCTACACGAGCGGATATGGTGTATATCAGCGTGATCGTTGGGATATGCTTCTGATAATCTTATAGCACACGATGATCTTGCACAGGACAATGTAAACTCAATTGTTCATTGGCTGAGCTATTTGTCCTCACACATTATATGATTTTTTTGGGGAACGGTATCGAATGGGTGCAAGACCCTCCTCGTGGAAGAAATGGCGTCGAGGCGACTTATGGTGAAATCCAAAGTGTATCGGCTGGAGAGGACTGGGTATCTCTACAATATGATGGAGACCACCTGGCATTTCCGTTCATGGGTGAGTCAATTGTCAATCATCAATTCGATGATGATCTCCACTTCGCGTGGTAGGATTATCTATATATATGTACACCAGTTTTTACACCATATACACGAACAGCTTCGAGCTCGATCCAAGGAGTATGTCAAGACTTATTGCGAGCGGAACAAATTCGTGTACAAAGATCAGTTAATGGATAACTAACATCAACATCAATGGACCTTCATTCCGATCAGGTGCTGCAATCCAGGAGCAGATCGTAAATGTACTC
Source organism: Perkinsus marinus ATCC 50983 (assembly GCF_000006405.1). NCBI lineage: Eukaryota > Perkinsozoa > Perkinsida > Perkinsidae > Perkinsus > Perkinsus marinus. The sequence goes on from NW_003211539.1 coordinate 156,850, forward strand.
CCGACCCGTGAGCCGTTCCAGCCAACTCATATTACCTTGGAGTACGATTAGATACTAATGTGAACACGACGAAACGTAAGGGACGCCTAATAACCACCATACCGCTCCGGTCAGTGATAAGGTCCTTCCCTCAACGGCTGTGCTTACGCGCTCGCAAGATTTATCATTTGTAGCGGCCACAGTTGCGCCCGCAACCTTGACATTACGCAAATCGTCCTGTTGAACATTCATAGTGTTTGCATCCTTCCCAGCCCTTAGGAGAGCTCTCGCATCTCTTATCCAGCAGCATATTTAGCCCGGTAATGGGCAGTGAAAGCTGGACTGCATATCTGCAAGTTATCGCTACTCCTGGCAGCTACAAATATCCAATCGTTCATCGGAGAGAATCAGTTATGAGGATCCGCTGGATACATGTGCTTCTCAGGAGTAAGCTCAGGATCTGTGAGAAGCTCGCCATACCCGCTGGGACTCCGGCGGACCTCTGCTAAGCCACAGTCATGCAAAATGTGTAACGCTTGCTCTGAGTGTTGAACATGGATTGTTCGAGTCGAATACTCGGCGGGAGCAGGGCGTCTGGGAAACCTACAAATGCGTTTGCCGTCTCTATCTCGCTTCTTGCAGCATCTATATCCAGCCTTCTCGCAATCATGTTCGTGAATCTTGCCAGCAAGCTCTTTCAGTTCTAAAGCGTGAGCTGCGTCCCTTACCAACCCTGCATCTATCATCGGTTGGAGATCACTGAAGCAGTGACTTAGTTTGGATGAAACTCTACTCTGGAGTGAGTAGACGCGTCATCGTTCTCCGAATCACTATCAACGTCTTGATCCGGGTTATTCCTAGCAGCGACTTGTGGCGCGCTCAAATTGTCATTTTTACACACGTATTTGAAGCATGCTATGCAGAGAGGAATTACGGGCCTATCATCATATCTCAAGCGCACCGCCGAGTATACTCTACCCTGTATACTGCGCCTATCTACCCTATGTGTTTCTACAAAAGTCAAGCAGCAAATACAACATTCTTCTAAGTTATCACTATCGATCGACATTCCATCAACATTCCCCAAGGGGAAGGGGAAGGAGGAGCAGGAGCCTGAAGTTGATATGAAAGACGTCAGAATAATGGAACCTACTGGCCGTAGCGCAGGCGGTGTAAGCTGAAAATCAGGTAGTGGATAAGCAGGTGGCGCTACTGGTGGTATAGACGCCCGCGAGTGCTAAAAACAAAAAGCATAGGATATAGATCTGACATAAGAACTTACCTGATGAGCAACTGCCGCTTGAGCATCTTCCTGTTCCTTCTTGTGGATCTCGTTACGAAGCTGAAGATGTGAATTGTATCATACACTTGAGATTTCGCGTTATGCAAGTTCGGCAAAGCGCTTACATTGCAAGCAATACAGGAATTGCATCGACCACCCTTCGTCAAAAACCTTGAACAAACGGAACACTGTGGTCTCTTACTTTTGCGACGTGGTTCCATTCGGTTCCTAAATAGAAAAGCATATATCCTTCAGTTGAGTATAGTAATAATGCCCACAGTAATAATTCCCGAATGCCCAAGGTAGGTCTCGAGTTCGTTTCCTGGAGGCGGCACTTTTCTTTGTGCTGT
>NW_003211539.1:158560-164184 GCF_000006405.1 Perkinsus marinus ATCC 50983
AAGCGTGACCTGTTCACGTCTATCATCCTTACCACTGCCCAGCATGTCGGTAAGGGGTGCTCTCAATTCGTCACCCCCCCCCGCTATTCTGCGCCGCTTTTATCATGGACCATCCTCTGGGCCTCCCGGTTATCATTCTTTAAGCTTAAGCATCGCGTATAAAACGATGGGTCACTGCCTGTGAATCACAGGCTGTGATGGGTACAAACGGAGTTAAGGTATATGTTGAGAGTGTAACAAATGAGTTTCACGCTCATTGATCCTTCGAGCTCCCTCGCAACTTGCGAGGGATAAAAGTTGCGTACAACAGCAACTACCGCAATAACAAGAGCAGCAGCAATAACAACAACAATAACAACAACAATAACAACCGCAGCAGCAACAACAACAGCTACAGCTACAGCAATGTCTATAATAGACAATCTTTGTTATCTTTATATATACTTTAGTGATACACTCGTTCTATTAGAGTGGCGGTTATATGAGTGCGTCTGCATATGCCCAGTGGGCATTGCCCACTGTGAATTCTCGTCGTCATCATATCATCGCTCATGTCAGTACGTGTGTGGATGGTCCGCCGCTCAAGTTGCTCCGCGACGAGGAGAAGTGTCTATTGTTGGAGAGGAACGGAGGGCTCGGATGCCTCACGATTGCTGATGGGATGCAGTGTGCCCTTCTGGAATGGCGTGCGATGAGCTCGACGAATGCGCAGGGCACCAAGGTGCAATATGTTAACATTTATGAGATTTGTCTATCGTTCACATTCTAGGTGTTCACATTCTATATGATGAACTGGTTTTGATCTCGCAAACATGATTGCCGTATTTCGATCGTCGTACTACACGAATTATCTACACGTCTCTTTTGCTTGCGTTAAGTTACCACTGGTAACTTACCACTGTGGTATGTGTCATGTCATATACTGTGACAGTATATGACATGATACGTTAAAACTAGGTCTCCTCGGAGAAGGGGCGGATCTCGCGTTATTCGCGCGAGCGCATGGGAAAAGAGTCGGCCGTGGTGGTAATGAGTTTGAGTAAGATGGGAAAGAATTATAGAGCGGCTGCACATGCTGGTATTCTCGAGGTAGGTGGGGGAATATACCCTACCTGAATATTGAACTCAGATTCTCTATCTTAGGAGCGTGCCGTCTTATCCATTAGGCCAGCAGGGAGTATATGTCGTTAATATTTTCGTATAGCTCCAACGCGAGTGTTTTCTCAACGAAGAGCTGTCGTTCTCAGGTTATGTCCAAGATGGGAATATCATGTATTTCGAATTACAAGAGAGCACAACTATTCCATTGGATTGGACTTGCACCTGACGTTAGGAATGTCGATTCTGATGCGAGCTTGTCGGCACTTGAGGGTGAGCGCTTCTGAACCGCACAAGAAGACGCGCTCAGGCTGCACATTAACAATTTGAGTTCATGTTGACAGAAGAGCGAAGTTGTTACTGGTCGCAAACGTCGTTCGCCGTATACAGTACGTGTAAATTTGATATGAAAATGTGTGTTATTATGGATGACAAATGCTGATAGTAAACAAGATGTCGCTATCACAGTCCCAAGCGGGTATTGACGTCACAACACATGTTCATAGCCATCATTACATTGTATATGCGATACAGTATGAAATCGATTCTCCGAAAATAACGAACATTAAATTGGCACGTACTGTATTAAATAGGTGAGGTCACTGTGTTCGAGAGAGCCGATCGTTGTGGGGTGGGGGTCGACAGGGTATGGTTTTGTGAATATGAAGTTGGAGGACAAGATTGAACAAGTGCAGACGAGAGTTAAAATACTTTGATAGGAAGGATTCGAGTTTAAGGAAAGTCGGTCTAATCTGAAGATGCTCTCGCCGAGAAAAATGCACATGATCAACTACATGTGTGACACATGATGTGGCGGTGATGACGATATGAAAATATTGGTAGGATTGTAGTAGACTCATGTCGGTTTCTGTACATTTGTACCCGAATTTTCATGTAAGCTGCTGTAATTAGTGCAAGACTCCACAGCCTGGTCGTTGGCGTCGGCCATTCTGAGACGCTAAGATTCCGGTGCCTCAGAAGCATCTCGATCCGTCAGGCATATCGCCTTGATAGAGCTAGTGTCCACTTGGGCACGCCATTTGGGCTTGTGGTTGACCCGGCACCATCTTCCAATACTCGCATGACAAGGCATGCTTAGTAAGCCCTCGTCGAGCACTTGATTGCATACCATCATCAGCCTTTCTTAGTGAGAAAGTGTGGAATAGTGTCGGTCGAAGGGTGTCTAAGACATTGATCTACTAGGCGGCGTGATTTGTCCCGTGAAATTCAGGTAGTGCCGCTTTCAATTCACCTCATATCGCATGGAATATTACGCCAACTTCGCGTGAAACTCCGGTAGTAGGAGAACAGTTTGAAGGAACGAACACACAGTTAATACGACAGTATATAGTCCACAACTACATTCAAGTTTAATTCATCCCTAACCACCGTCATTATTATTACCATCGTCATCACATCTCATTCGACCTTGCGGGAATTACCATCGCATTAGTCGGTTCATGAGACTATCCTATTGTAATCAATTGTAACAAGTCGATATGCGGATAAATTGCGATTCGAAATCAATAAGAAACCTCCTTTTGAGAATCACGACGCCCAGTGTTGGGGGGAATATAGGTTAACTTTCCTCACCTGAGTTAACACACTAATCACTCAAGAGCTTACATACGAATTCGAGTAGTAGAAATGCACCGAAACTGGCGACAATAAGAGTTTCCTCAATAAAATGCTGAAGGGTAACATCGCGATATATTATGATGCAGGCGCGCGCGATTTGCAACAGCGGAGCGAGGCGAATCATGTCTGCCATTTTGTGAAAAATGGTGGGTGAACACCGATTTTTATATCCACATTGAAGTGTATTGTGAATCGGTTGTTAGTGTAAAACACACTCAAGTTATAGTGAGCGGAGGACCTGACATGTCGATGCAGTTTACAACACTGTTGAAGGAGCATATGGTGGCTGCCATTAGCTCGGGAGTTTCCTCACCAATTAAGGAAGGTTGAAATAGCACCCGCTGATGCTAATGAGACGCTTAGGAGTTGGAGTATAGATGATGGATCCAATGTGCAATGGATGATGATGATGATGATCAGTGTTGAGCCGACGTGGTGGCATTATCCGACAGATCCAGCAGAAGCAGCAGCAGCAATTCCAGAAGTGTCATTATCATAGTACTAAGTACATCACTCAGGGCGATATGCTTGCTGAGGTTGTCTCTCGTTAGATACAGAATAGGTTTATGATGTAACGACTGTTCGAGCGTGTAGCGCTATAAATTCGCAAAGAATTTATGGGGTAGTGGCTCAGACTCTCGAACTTCCCCTTGAAGGTCCAGGCTTGATCTAGGCATTCGAGTATATAATAGCAGCGTCTACTCATCCAACTTTGAGAAAGGGTTTCATAACAGTGAGAAAGACGATGCCCTTAATGACTTGTACGTGGGGAATGGTCGGAGAATGCCTTACTCACCATACGTGGGCAATTCAAAATGATGTACCCCCCGGAAGTTCCTGGATGATTCCCTGTATAGTAGTTCACAATATTTCACTTTTTCTATCCTTTATACTACGTATCGCTTCGCCCCAATATTTCTCCCGAATGCAGCCCACAGTCAGCGATTCCGGTCAGATTGAAGCCTCAGTTGATCTATTCAACTTCGCTTAGCAAAGTTCGCTATCGGACACTCATGAGAATGTAGTCACTTCCCATAGCTCTTGAAATATATTCCTCCAGCTTTGCTGTAGTTCCCACTAAGATCCTCGATGCATTGGTGCATGTATCAAGACGCGACTTTCTAGGGTCCTCAGCTAAGGTGAGCGTAGTACAACTACTATTCGACGCTGAAATTTTCTCACCGAAAAATGTGTCGACCAGACGCAATCAATCCGGGTTTGACGTCCGATGTAAATTTTAATATACATCTCGGAGAACTTCGTATTTGAGAAAGGAAAATTTTTATTTCGGAATTTTCCCTGAAAAAGGTGAAACTTTTCTAGTTCCAGCGTAAGCTGCTGTATCGTCATTTTCGGGTAATATCATATTGTCGATATGCTATGAGTGTGTGCGTAGTTTATTTGCAGTAGCTTGGGTTGCATAGATTGGTTGGAGTTGGAGAGGATCCGTAGTTCACATGAGGGGACTTGATCATTCATGAGAACAGAATCCACATTATCTTCTTTCCTAGATGATCTCGAGCTCCTACATCGCAGTTGTTCAACTTGAACAGCAAAATTCATCGTCTGGAATCTCAACGGCACTCAGTATCCTCACGCAAGGCATCATGGATGGTTCTGGTAATAATATTCACAAGGAGTAGTGTTAGTCGGTAGTAGTAGTAGTAGTAGTAGTAGTAGTAGTAGTAGTAGTAGTAGTAGTAGTAGAGGTTTTCAGAATCAGTGGTGTTGGTGGAAAACAACACTCATTTCTTGGCAGGAAATATTTTCAAGGAAACTGGTAGTGCAGGGTATTTGGTACTGGTGACAAGATGGGAATTAGGTGAAATTCTGGTAAGCTTATGGGGGCTTTAATTTCTACACATTCTAACTGTCGATGAGACTGTTTATAGTGCCGGAAGGGAAAGTAGGAGCGCGTATTGTGAGAGAGGTTTCGATGAATTGAAATATTACTCTTGGGTATTTCTTTCATGTCAGTGACAACTTGCAGTAGCGAATTTTTCCTCCGGCAAATTCGGGTAGATTACGAATATTTATGAATTTTAGAATCGAATCATTGTAACAACAGTTGAAATGGCAATACCACATGATGGAATTATAATAAGATACCGTATCGCAAGTATATCATTATCATTCGATCAATGGGAGTAATAAAAAATTGGCATAGTTTTTCTCTCTCTCTGCCATGAACAAAACAAAGGAAGGTATTAAACTCACTTGTCTTCATGTATCAATAACGGCTATAACTGGTGAGACACTTTACCTCATGGAAGATAATTTGTCGGACGCACGACATGAGCCGATAATCATTAGGGATAAATCATATCAACCACGTATACCACAACCTATCCCTATAACCAAATTCTATCACTATATTACTAGTGATGGTACTCTGTATATACTGGGCCTTCGTGACGAAGGGCGGAGCTCACTCAGTCCACGTCTATTGATTCGATCAATGAATTTCACATAGATCCCCGGTTCGATCCCCGGGTAAGACATTTTTAAGGCATTAAAGTTTTTCGTGCGTATCTCGTCGAGCTGTTTGCATAATCCAGTTTCCGATTCTTTCCCGAGACCTCGGCATATAGAGGAGTTATTTGATCTATCTGGTGGCTTTCTACGCTCCGTAGTTAAGCCAGAATGATTCTGAACGCACGCGCGCGATGTTGCGGTATATGCCTCGCTGGCTCCGCAATTACTATTATAGTACCTCATTAATATCGTACTGGAGTTTCAGGCACCCGAGTAGTTGATGGGAGAAGTTGATTTGATTACGAATTCGCCTAAGAAGAAATTACTCGTATTAGCGTTTGCAGGTGCCTCACTGACTCCAGTATTCATAGGTGAATTATATTTGGCGAGCTCGAGAGTGTCCTGAAAAGGAG
>NW_003211539.1:164284-166074 GCF_000006405.1 Perkinsus marinus ATCC 50983
ATGACATATTATTACGCGCTCTCAGTTTTTACTGTGGTTGAATGTCAATTTGGCGTAGTGGTATTGGAGTAAGAATTTATGTTCGCTTAACTCAGCTGAGCTCAGGAGTTTCCAAAACTAAATATAGGAGCCTAGGCGTGTTACTCTGTCAATAGGAAACAATTGTCAGTGATAGATATACGAACAGGTAGTCTTGTCAGCCGGTCTTATCACGTGGAATTTGCCTATGCAGTTCTTCATTGAGCGCGGACGCCAGGATTACGTACAATGGTGATATCATGTGTTGGAGTAGGAATATATGTTCGCTTTACTCAGCTGAGTTCGGGAGTTTTACGCCACTTCATGTGAAGCGGGTCGTGAAACTCCATAATTTCCAGAAAATTGCATGAATTTGTTTTTCTATTAGGTTGTCTCCTTGTTAGCATGCCCAATGGTCGTCGGAACGATGCTATCGTTGACTAAGGCTACAGTGATGGAAAGGACACCTTTGATGGACCCTATGCAGAGCCAGGCTTTTCTCATGTGCTTGTCGGAGACCACTAGATACTACGAGTGTGGAGGTCCTTAGTACTGGAGGCCGGCGGCTGTGGACGCTGCTGACCTCACCTCAAATTTCAAGGTGAGAAGTGATGGAAAAAATTATTTGCTAGAAAAATACCGAGCCTGGGATTCGAGCCTCCGCGAATAGGGAACGCATATCAAGAGGAAGTTTGGTGGTTTACAGGCAACTTCATAGAGTAACGTTTATGTGCGGGTAATTTTCTTCTCTAGTTACCCTGACATGCTCGCTCATCTTAAAACGGTGATGCTGAATATTTGTCGGGATGATGATTATATAGTGATGGTGAGGTTGCGCACAGCGAAGATTTGAAAGATATGCTGTTATTGTTGCTGTTGTTGTTATGGTCAGGCGGAGGCTAAGCCTATCGTGTTGTGGTATCTGGTCACCCATAATGATCATGTTCGGGCAAGTGATGGGATACCATGGGTGAAGGCGTGTAGTAGTGTAGTAGTAGTAGTAGTGTAGTTGTGTGTAGTTGTGTAGTAGTTGTGTAGTTTTTCAATTGTGTAGTTGCTTAATTGTTTAATTGTGTAGTTGTAGTTTTTCCACTAGTTATTTTCCTACTTTTATCGCCCGAATTTCTGTATCATGTTGTGTTCCTTATCAGTTACCGAGTTATGAATGCGAGAGCCTCAGGAGGTGTTCACGAGGAGGTTAGTGTTGTCGGGTGCCGGGATCGAACCCGGGTGGTAGTTTGCTGACTCTCAACTCAGGAGGCACTCGGCGGCCACAAGAGACGTCCATAGTAAAGTTGATTAATGCCATTGAAAAGGACCGCAACGTGATGACCGCTGGATGATGATGATGCGGTTGCGGTGAGCTTACTGTAGACAAGGCCCTAGGACCGATGAATGTATTATATAACTGGTAATAGGACGACACGGTGTGCTTCGATCGAACTTAAAAACACATCGTAAAACAATACCGAAATAAGCGCCCAATGCCTGCGGTCATAAAACATGTATGTTAATTGTTTTGGTGTATATATATCCGTGCTTGGCCGCCGCCGCCGCCGCCGCTTACTTTGGAGCGACTGCTGAGTTAACGACCATATTTCTCCTATACAGGCTACTATTTACCTGGTGAAAGGCAGAGTGCGGCGGTGGGTATATGATGATAGGCTCAATTTTTAATCGCATCAGTGAGAAATCGTAGGCCGTGCGAATGACATATTATTACGCGCTCTCAGTTTTTACTGTGGTTGAATGTCAATTCGGCGTAGTGGTAT
>NW_003211539.1:166174-214208 GCF_000006405.1 Perkinsus marinus ATCC 50983
CTAGGGTCGTGGTGAAACTCCATGATATCAATAGGGTTCCGCTTCTGACATAAAAGACTAGTAGAAAATGCGTATCACGGTTACTGCACTGTGTATAACGCCACTTTACGTAAAACGGGTTGAACTCTACTCTATTGCTACCTATGGAGAACATAGGGTGTTGGTGAGATACATATGCCATATAACATAAATTTAGCTATATCGATCACGTGATCGATTTGTCACCGTATCAGTTTCATACGTCGTCTACTACTACTGCTGGCATCGTCTAGTAACGCACCTGGGGTGATGAGTGGTAAACTCCGTGAATGTTTGGAGGCAGAAGCTTTGGCAAGTGGGATGATGACGGCTTTCCTCAGCAGCTGAGCTCTAAAATAACCTCACTTGTATGAAAGGTTATATACAAATTCGGGTAGTAGAAGTGTACAAGAACAAACAGGAATCGCCCAAAATTTCTTCAAAAATTCATTCTGATCATAGTAGTAGAGTGAGCTAGCTCACCATTCACAAGCTCACATTTGGGGAAAATGATGTTCCTAATGTGAAAATTACATTTATCTCGGAAACTGTTTGAAGAATGTGCCCGTAGCCATTCGTGGAAAATGATGTTCTTAATGTGAAGGTGACATTTACATGGGAAACTGATTGGTAGTCACGAGCAATGTGAAGGAACGGCAGTACATCGTTGCACGCATGCGCAAAGATTCTACTAACACGCATTCCAAAGTGTGTCTAAGAAGCAGAAGAAGAAGAGCCAGTGGGGAGCGACAGATGAGAATGCTGATGGTGAATCGACTGCAGTAGTCGCCTTAGAGGCTATCCCGCAACACCCCAGATGAACATCCTCCTCCTCATGTTGTGTCATGTGATATCATCGATGTTGTGCTGTTTGAATTACAGTATGTTGTGTTCACAGTGATAGACCGTAGTGGGCCGGATGAATCTTAACCTCGTCAGGATTGGACGAATATATATGCTCGTTATCTCCAGCTGAGCTCAGTAGTTTCGTGACTAACTAGAGTAGTTAATATACGAATTTGGGTGGAATGTCCACCCAAATGGCGAACACACTATATATATAGTTCTATAGTTCTAATGCTGAGTGCAGTCTTTGAACTTAGCTCATTCAGAGAACCTGTCACAAAAAAAATGAAAAAAAATAGCCAGAAAGAGATATAATAGTGACGCACGATGACAATAGTTACACTCCCTCCTATTATGGTATAGTTCACAGGTCCCGTAATACGTAATACATGACGACACTTGATATCTCGCTTTCCGTTCTCTCTTATAGTTCAAAGTTTTCTTATCAGTTTGTTCATACTCATCAATTCTTAAAGTGGAGTCGTATTGAGTTTGTGAGTGGTTGATCGATGGAGTATTAGTATCGCATATCATCCCCACTAACACTGTCAGAACAGGATAATTTTCCTGGGAAACCCCATTTTGAATTTTCGCTCGGAACACACTTCTCAACCCGGTTCCTATAAAAACATGAGAGACATTTTCCCATTGTTATCGAACCCTGGAGACAATTATTCCCCAAAGGTAATGTAATATCATATCATAGGTGCAAAACATCTGGTATATTTATCGCCAAGATATCTATCGCTTGTACTCGCGTAACCAACTAACAGAGAGCTCCTGGGAACTTTTCAGTGAACAGAGCTCATACATAGCATTTCTCACGAGGCTCAGTAATTGCAAACACGGTGGATTAATTTGTCGGTCAGGTTTCTGTATGATGTTCTATGAGCAACTATCAACTCAGTTTAGGAGAGCTATCGGCAGATTCACACCGTCAAAGTAATGGTGACTCCTCAGGCACTCCGATTTCCATCTGAGGACGGCGTTCACTTTCGATATTCGTGTAATCGTAATAGACACTTCTATGTTATAATAGTTAACACCAGAGGACCATCCATGAACCTATGGTGTACTCGGGAGGAACTCATGTTAATGTCATTCAATCAGTTTCCCATGTAAATGTCATCGTCACATTAGAAACATCATTTTCCACATGACTAGGAACACATTCTTCAATCAGTTTCCCATGTAAATGTCATCGTCACATTAGAAACATCATTTTCCCCCATTGTTATCAAACCCTGGGGAATATTATTTCTCAAAGCTGTGTGAATGCCTGTGTGACACATATCGACGTCTTTGGGAGACCTTCTCTAGGAACATGTACGTGTTCATATTGCAAAGACAGGGATGAATGTATTCACTGACGATTCAAATTCAGGTCCCTACAACGGAACATGCTAGGTATAATCGGGCGGTTATTATGGGGTAATTTATTCCCAATCCCGGACCGACCGACCTCTTCTGAATAAAGCGTATCCATTCTGGGCTCTTTCCAATGCCTCTGTCATCACCTTCTCCCGGCTCGCTCTCAGCTGTACAGGACACCAGGCAGCTGCGTCACCACTAGGGGACCATTTGGGGGAATCTCAGGGACGAAATTGTACTTTACGAACCACCACCATTCACATGGTTTCACCTGCCAACAGCTGAAGCAATGGGGCTTCCTCCTATTACTGGATCAAGTGTTGCAAAATATGCATATATCATGCTGACAGAAGGAAAATCCTGGGGAAATTTTTATATTCATACGGATTCAGGTAGAAGTGTGGGAAATGCGAACCTGTCTCATGCAATATGGGAAAATATACACATGGCCAACTCCACGTGTAGATGACATTTGGTAAAATCCTGAGAAAAATTGAGGAGGTTCTTATTGATTTCTCATTCGTACACGTATACCCAAATTCGTATGTAAATTCCTATAATTAGTGAAGAAACTCCTAAGCTCAGCTGAGGGAAGCCGACATATATTCCGCCAACACTGATCCCACTATAAGCTCACCTTGGGCGAGATGCTATTGACCAAAGCTGAGTAGCTAACAACTACTTCATAACCCTATGTGATGTCATTAATAGCTTCCACAAATAGTGGGTAGCAGTTCTAAAATCACGAGTCGTGATTCACGACCAATACGAATATCACGAAGGAAACGGTCGACACACACTAGCTGGGATCTGGAATAGCTCACTCGAGCGTTAACCGCCGAACAATTTGACACGTGATTGAGGAGGTCCAAGCCGAGCACAAATTATTGAAGTCTGAAACTCCATTACGACGTATATGACTTTGAATGCTACGACTTTTGACTCGTTCAACAAACTGATTTCGCAGCTCGAAATCGCTTCTCACGCTACGATGTTGAAATTGATGCTGAGTTCAGGCAGAGTATATTCAATAGAGTTTCACCACCCTAGTGATATGAAAAACACTAGTGAAAATGTGTTTCACGACTATTATATACCCGGTATATTATACCGCAAATATCGCTTAGTTTTACACTGAGATTCATGCGACTGCACGAAGAATGGGTGAAACCCCGATGAACATGGAATCCCACTACAACGGCAACTTATGATATTCCACACATAGGGTCAATCGCACAAAGGATTCGACTTTAGCGTTGTATGCCTTTTTCATCTGTCTCTCACTATTCGAAAACACTAAGATTTCCCTTTGAATCAAACCGTTACTGTACTCTACAAAATAACAAGCACAGGTTCAAATCCCGGTAGAGTCACTTTTACTCCGATAATGTATCAACCTACACTGCGGAAATTGATTTCATCTGCGACCACAAAAAATTTCCCCAAATTTTCACATGAATGTTATAACCTTTCATCTTATCCATCACCTGTCGAATCAACAGCCTCTTCCCCGAATCCTCCGGCCCAACAAGGATGATATTCTCACCTAAAACGGTCCCAAATTTTTGACCGCGCGCCACAAAATTACCCACCACTGCGCAGTAGTGGTTGGAAAATGTCCAACATTCTCATCACCTGCAGAGTTCTAACCAACGGAGTCATCGTCGTCCACACAGGAATCTCATCCAACGCACTTTTGTACCTATCAAACGTTTTAAACCGGGTATTTTCGACCGACACTTGGAATTTTTCACCCAAACTCGACTATGCATCATTTACCTTATCAGTCGTCCCTGCTCAGCACTCCTGCTCAGCACTCCACACACAATTCTGAGGGTAATCAACTACATACGCAGGAGTTTTGAAGAAAAATCCATTGACTTCCATATAGCTGTACCCGAATTTGTATGTAAAATTCTATAATTTGGGAGAGAGCTTGTGGATTAGGCTGAGAACAGTGAACATTTATTCCAACACTGATTATGTTCATTGTCATCATCAACACATGTAGTTCATTATGTACATATTTTTCTGATGATTTTCAAGTCGATTCCCAAACCATTATCGCAAAAATCAAAATTCCTCGCTGTCACCTCTTTATGTTGACTATATGCATATTCAGTGTGGGGGGAGGGGGAGGGGAATAGTCAACGCACGTTGAAGCACTAATGAAGAAACTTCCAATCCCAGTTGAGAGAAGCAAGCATACATTTCCACACTACAAACCTCTATCCATACACTCCAATGGTAGAGCACCCGACCATCATCCCAAAAATCCCTCGTTCAACTCCCAGCACCCACCTTTTTAAGTCCATCTTGAATATCAGCTTCCACATGACTCAACACATTCCTCACCAAACCCATCATCGTCGTCTCAACCACCACATCCGTCCACATTCTCCTTCACCCATTCAATAAAATTCAATTTCAGATCCTCCATCACTCATCCAGTCGGCAGACCGTCGCCGGGGACGCGTACAACAGAGTGTCCGTTTCGAATTTGAAGTTCACATTTTATGAAATCGTATCCTCTCGCCATTCGGGAGCGTCAACAAACGATAATCATCTGCGCGAAAAATTCACAAATTCGGAATAATTTTCCCCTTTTCTCACCCAACACCGAATTCAGCGATTCAATCCATTCGGCACCTGAGAGGGACTCCCCCCAAATTTTTAGAGATCGGCCCCCAAATTTTAGAGCTCGCCCCAAAATCACCGCTACACCCCCCAAATTCCTACACTACTTTTTTCTTGATTTTGGGGCTTTTCGGGTCCTTTTATCCCCTTACGGGGTATATGAACTTCGCAACTTGTCGTTCGTTGTCCTCTCTCCCCGATGCTGGGACTCACTGCTGCTTCGGAGGCCTCTAGGCTCGTTGTGTTACAGGGATTTGCCGGCTCCTGCTCATGCGCGCCCCGAAATTGCTCGCCCCGGCCCGAAAATTCTCATTCCGCCCCCGAATTACTCAAGTATGCCACATGCGAAGTAGAATTGGATGAGTCATCCGCTATCATACAGTTTCTCTGAGATTGACATACTTGACACAGTCTCTGTTTCAGACACTGATAGAGAGTGTGATTAACTAATGAATGTAGTCAGAATGTTTAATTCTCTACCTCGTAGACGCCTCTGCGGACGGCTTGACACTGTAGGATCATGATGAGCGTTAAATTGGTCCTGGAATAGTTTTCATTGAATTATTCCAACTTTAGAGCTCTGCTGTTGCACAGTGCAGCCTCCATCTGCTGTATATTAGGACTGTTTCGTATTCATATACAACTAGAACTAGAACGTGTAGTTGTATCCTTTAACTACTAGTAATACTAGAGTGTCCGGCCTGTTCAGTGGCTAACCGAAGTTAACCGGCTAACCGGCCTATAGTTAGACCGGCCTATACTCCCGCCATGTCATCTCCGGTTTACTCTCCCCCGAGGAAGAGGGTTCGTGGCCAAGCTGGTGTGTATTTCGTTGTAACACCTCGCAGCTTCGCCTCCGAAGAAGCCGCGAGAACTCGGTTGAGTGAGTTCAGCGGATTACCAAGAGGCGGGCCCGCAATGGTCCGAACTCAAGCGACTCGACCAAGGTTAGGTGCAGGAGATAACCCGCGGCCTCTGGCTGTACGTTATCGCTGCCCATACTACCACTCTGCCGATCGATGCCCATTCGCGATGTATATTCGTAGCAGTGATGGAGTCTCGTTCCAAGTCTCGGCTAACTCAAGAACCCACCCTGCCCATCCAAGCCAGCCTCTGCGCCATCCGCCACGAGTCGCATTAACAAATCACAGTTTCGAACGAGGTTTGATACTATCGCACACAACGAGTATATCGTGCTTTCCCACTCTCAGTCCCGCTCACAGCCCCACTTGCAGACGCAGAGGCTTGCCTGAGAGAAATACTACGCTTGTTCTTTCTAAACCTGCAGGAGATGGGACCCTTGCGGACTGGAGGTTGGTCCGTAGATCGCAGGTGGCACGGCCCCTTCGGTGTGGAGTTATTCATCCAGATTCCTTAGCCGATTTTACCGACGATCCGGTATCCTTGTTACGAGCCTGGCGTCCTACGCGTCAGAAGCTTAGAAGGATGGGCGTTTCAGAAACAGTTCTGAAGGATGGAGACAGTTTGACTGGCCTGGCCGTCATTATGTCCAGTGGTGGATGCTGCACTATCCTGTTTGAGCTTTTGAGGAGATTCTCTGGGCCCCAGTCTGATTTCTGCTGCTCGTGGACATCATGCAGCGGCGCTCGGAAACTGCTCCAAATTGTCAAACGGGGAGTGTACGATGCATGGTTCAACACCTGCACTAGGGAGTGATACAGATATTCACTAGAAGGAGGAGCTCTGAGTCCAACGCCAGCATTACCACCGAAGTGGACGGGTCTACTGAATATCATACACTCTGAGCGTAAGTGTCAACCGTGTGCTCGCATCCTCAAGAGCCGGCTAGTAGCCGGCGGCTACTACTGCCCTATCCGTTCAGGTTTGAGGCAAGGAATCCCTAGCCCGGCCAACGGGAACGGCGTGAGGCTTGTCATCATGGCTTTCTCATCGAGTTCTCTCACCCTGATAAATAGACTGCTGAAGCTAGGTCGGACCAGTTACGCGGCTCGGGAATCCCCGAGCGAACTTCCCGCGCAGTATGACCCGGAAAAATTTGGCCCGGCCGGATGCTCTCCAGGGACGGTGTCGGTAAGTAGTTTCTCTCACTATGCCTAGTTTCCGCTACGAACGATAGTGAGACTTTCGCGTCAGGTCTGAGCCGTATGGAGGTTCACCTCCTCCAGAGATTCGTGGGCCTCACTGATTCGGGCGGGGAAGCCTACGACGAGGTTGCGTACGTCACCCTGCGCCATGAGTGAATATTTCCTCCTCAGGATCCCGGTAAGAGCCATTGACGGACGCAAGAAGGGAGCTATTTCGGGTGAGTTGGCCGAATTTGGCCCTTCTTTGATCGTCATCTACGACCTACCTACTGAGAGACGTGTGCTGGCTGACATTCAAACTCTGGTCGACGAGTACCGAGATAGGGGAGAAAACGGTAATCAAGCAGTCTACACCGGTTAGTATAGCCACACCACGATTGTAATACCATGTGGATGCTCAGGCGGCGACGCGCGACTCGTATGTATCTCTGTCGAAGGTTCCATTGAAGCCGAGGGGCACACGCTGGATTCGTAGTGAATCACTACTGGAGATGCAAAAGACTTCACTTGATGGACATGTCTCTGCCAATCGTTGTGATGCATAGTAGGCTTGAGTTCGTGAGTTAGCTGCGGCTTGGTAATCCCAACCTACGCCCGCTGAGAGAGGGAGATCGTGATTAATGATGCGCTCGGCAAGCGATTCGCCAGATGGCGGCACTCGGAGTTATAGATGGACAGAAGCACGTTACGGATCATTACGGCTCACTCTTACGGTTACGATTCAAGCCCCGTACCGTAAAATTACGGCGCCGTAACGGGCTTTACGGAGATGCAGAGTACAAAACGAGGATTGACCATTCAAGTCGTCTAAATTTATTTCATGTGAATGCGCATGCGTAGACGAGGCCGGCTCAGCAGTTCCAGGCCAGCCTGGGAGTAAGACGGACGGAGTTTGCAAAGGAGACAAATGGTAAATGCGAAACCAAATGCTACTCTCTCAGCAGTTCGGTTGGATCCGAGCCACAAGAAATGAGTTTAACAACTATTTGAGCTATCGTGGAGTGCAGTAAAGCTAGTGTTTCCGCCACAATTCCAAAAAAGCAGTTCAGCACCAATCGTAAAGTCGTAAGGCCTTTCCGTGACCGTAAACTGCTTACGTTACGCGCACCGTAACGTAAACCGTAAAAAACATTACGCTGCCCATCTATACTCGGAGTGCACTGGACTCAGCTCGGCGCTGAATCTTGAGCTAAGACACACAAGTCTCTAACCTGCGGCTCGCTCGGATGAAAGCTACAAAGTTGTCTTTCGGATACTTCCATTCCTGTTGCTGGGACATACGTGTTTAGTTGACGGTTGTTTGGGTACCCTCAGGGTACCCTCCTGTCGCCGCAGATGCGGCCAGAGTTCTGTCACTACTCCCGCTGTTGACCTTCCAGTCAACCTGGTCGACTCGATCCCACGACCTCCACCATCGATCCTTCGACGATGAACCCGACTACGGAACTCGGCACAGACTCAAATACATGCACATCAGTCGTTAGACTGCAGACCTCTAGAATTCATGATCTTGTAATTTATTCGCTTCTTTCTACGCAGCTGCATTGGGTGGTTTCTCTTAACGGGCTCGGATATACCGCTATGGCAGATGTGCACCTAAAGCCTTGCGGAGCTTTGCTCAGTCCTTCGCTGTAGTGAATTACCTTCTCAATTGCGTTGCAGTCTTTTAGTGGGTGAGAAGGAGAAGGAGAAGCCGGAGGCGATTCAAGCATCATCGAATTTGCGAGCTCGGAAATACCCTGCCAGTCATAAGGAACCCTGGTCACGCCGACTCGACAGCGCTCACTCGACGGTCTCGAAGACCGTCACGATTATCACGAGGCTCACTTCCATGAATGCCGAGTTGCACGGCTCGGGGGATGACACTGTCGGTGAGCATTCAAGGAATGGTGAAAGCCGCAAGGATGAATAAGACAGCGCTTGACTCGTGGGCACGATCGGGCTCGCGCTACCGTAACTCGTGCAGTGCTCATTCTGGTACCACCCGAACGCAGGACTCCGACCAGCTCTCTCTGCAGGACTGTTTGACTGGGAGGTAGGGATCACAGACTCGTCCAGAGATGGAATCCGGATGGGCGGAAGGGAGATTAGGGGAAGGCTCGACGTTGAGGGATCGATAATCCTGTCTCCAGAGTGGGGATGGCCATCACCTGGGCATTGCGAGATTTGGTATGTGATGGTCGCTCAGTCTCACCCCTCTGGCACAGTACGACGTTGCAGGAGCCGTCTCTTGTGACATCTTCATTATCGTGGACTTCCGACTCACCCACTCGCCTCAGGCTGAGCGGAGACCTCTCCGCGGAACTGTTGATGAGAGGGCTTAGAGTTGAAGGGGCGATGATGCTGTAGTCTCCTGAGCATCAGAGGTGCACAGTGAGCGCCGTTCACTGAGTGGTTTTTCGCTCTAATAAAGCCGTAGTACCGTTCCGATCGGACGTGAGATTGACCGAGGCATCCCGAATGGCATCTTCTATGCCTTGAGCTTCTGCCTCTTCTATCCAGCTCGCTTCCATGACGCGGCGAGGATCTGAAGCAGAGATTGACCGGCATCGCTATTATCATGAGTCTGCGGCAGTAGCAGTGATTCTTTAATCCTGCTAGCAGGACCTATGTGCTGCTCACCCTCTTCGTCGCCGGATGATTCAACATCATCGTCGGCTCCCTGGAAGAATGACGAGTCGACGCTGATTGACTGGTCGGGTATGGGTCTCGCAGCGGCAGGGTAACGGGGCCGTTGAGCGGACTGTGAGCGAGGGGCAAATTGTTGAAGTAGGTCAGTATATCTCCGGGCGGTTGAAGGCTCTATGCTAAGCGCATTGCCAACCTTGTATCTGAGAACAAAAAGTCAAGACCATTGGCTTGGGAATTCGTACGTTGAACAACCTTGTGCAACACGACCTGGAACCACACAATCCCCGCTATGCGGGATCACTCGCTCTAATAATCCCATGCCGATACAATGCCGACAAAAGATAGATCGCACTCCGTCGTAGCAGGAGCATCTATAGCTCCTGCCACCCCAAACGCCTATCGTCCCCTCCGAGTCCGGCCTGACTTCCACAACTCTCACGAGTTGGTTAGACTTGACGAAGTCGTCGAAGTCCTCCCATATGCCGGCACTTGGGTGATCAAACTTGAAGCGGAACTGCGCGACAGCTTGTCCCAGGCAATCTGCATATGCGCGCCGGCAGGTATCCGAGGGAATGAAGTAACGGTAGGCGACACCGGTTTCGGCCGGTTCATCAATGAAAATTGACCGTGATCGCACGACTCGGCTGCAGCTCCACCTGTAGCCCCGGTTCATCTCGTCCTCGGACGGGTACTGCTGTCCGTCAGCCAGCTCGGGGCTTTCCATCCCGCTTTGGACGGAATAATCCACTGCCACGGCTCCTAGTTCGCCCAGAAGAGCACTAAGACTGAAGTTGGGAGTAACGCCACCTAAAGATGCGCAGTTTTCAAGCTCCAGAGAATACAACGGCCAGATAGTTCCTACTCTGTTTTAGGGATTTATTTATCCCTTCCACAGAATTTGAATGGCGGCACTTCGAGTCGCATATGACGTCTGCGCACGTTCTTTGTCCCCAACATGCTCTAGATTCGAGCCAATTATGCCGAAAGTACTCCCAGACCGATGGATTAAGAGCCTCCCACTTCTTCCCCATTAATTTCGCCAAGATGCTGAAATGTCTTTGGCTGGGAGCTCTCTGCAAGATAAGGCAGTCTTTCTTGAAGGCCACTCGTTGCCTCTGCCACTCCTCTTTTTGTGCGCCCTTGGACAGCAAGGGAGTTATGTGTCTCAAACATTGGCGCCACATGTGAATGTAGCAGAACAACCTTGCACTAGCATCAGACTCGTCGCAGACAGGCCACTCCAATTCTCGATTTAGTCCGGTCGGGAGAACTGTCCCAAAGACCTGGTGGGGAAAAACAACTGAGACCATGCTGGGCCGACATTCCACAAACGCTGATCTACAGGGTGGTGCAAAAAAGTGCCAAACCTTCGTAATTTCGCGACAAGTTACTGTTCATGGACGAAAAAGGTACCATTCGAAAGGCCCCATATGCATTGTATGAGGATTTGGGATAGATGCATTATATATTGCATTATATAGATGCGCTTCTACAGTTACCTACCGCCTCATATGCTGCCGTAAATTGTGGGGCGGCATCTCCGATCAGGCCGCGTGGCCTGAAGTGGCCTTGAGGAGATCCTTTCCTTATCTGGTTCAGGCAACGTCGTATGCCCTCAAACCCTCGTTGCACGGCGAGTGACGACTCGGATAATGTCACGCCCACACTCATAGGAAGAAACTTGGATCTTCCGCGTATCGTTCCTATCATTATAGTAGGAAAAGGGCAGTAGCTCAACCCGTGCGTGTAGTCGCAGGAGATGAGACTCTCCTCTGAGGCGGTTAATATCAAATTCCTCGTCGTGAAGTACATGAATAGCGAGCCGGCCTCGTCGGCGCCCACTTCGTCGTTCTCAGATCCCTCCACGCCATACGCGATGCAGAAGAGATCATGTGGACGATTTTCCGGTGGGATGGAGGATCTCTCCGCGCAGAAGCGCCTTATAGCCCCAATTGACTCGCCAGCCGGTTTCGGCCTTTCTGGGTTGTTCTTCTTGAAGGCAGAGCGAAGATCGTAAATTGCTCGGATAAGCTTCTCGTATGTGACGCTATCCGGTAGATCGCCCTCCTCACGAAGAGCACGCACTATTCCTCGAGGCATTGAACCTCCTCGTGTCATGAGTATCACTTTTTTCTTGACCTCGTCCTCGAGCACCGCCGGGCCTCGCCCAGTCTGGGGATCATCACGTCTCTCATGAGCAGGATGTTCTGCGAAGTTACTTGTGATCTCAAATTGCTCACCATCGCCTCGAATGTACATAGCGAAAGGGCAAGGTTGAAATTCAGGATGGTTTTCGCGATTGTAAGGGCAGCGGTAGCGTATTGCTATTGCCCGAGGGCCGACGCTCTTGGGATAGCTCACATTACTCCGTTCCATCGCCGGACCGTCTGCGGGTAAGCCGCTGAGCTCAATCAACCGCTCTCGGGCTTCCTGTTCGGAGCAGAATTTCTGCGGTGTTGCGGCATGGTACTCGCACCCACGCCCGCGAACTCCGCGACCCCGCAACGGCTGTGGATCTCCATTTCTTGAATCAGCCTGGCCCTCGCTAGCCAGACCGGGATTAGGGGTGTTTGAGGCTTCAGTCCCCTGGTTTGAGGTCAACTGTCTAATCGCATCCTGTAAGGACTTGATCGTGTTCGTCAACTCGTCCACACGCTGTTCCATTTGAACTTGCTAGAACTCCAGAAAGAGCAAAAGACTGAAGGCGTATCTCAATGTCACATCCTCGAATTGAGCACTCGAAAGGGCGGCCCTTCAAGGGCCTGATGACTGTGAGCACCTCACAGTGATCAGGCCTCGACGCTCGCCTTACGTAGTGGAGCGAAGCGTGAACGGAGGTTGTTTTATAACGCCTATAACTCGTGAATAGTCGACACATCTGTACATCTCTCTCTGTCCTCTTGTGCCACTGTGATGGGACGTGCTTCGCTCCGCTGTGGCGCACGGTCCCTATTCTGTGTGCGATCCTTCACTGTGTGCTACAGACCGTATCTGCGAGTACTGCAGCCGTTTCGCAGTATCTTTAGCTATTGGATATCGATCATACGTAGTTGTCGTATAAGCTTAGTTCAAGCTTACTACGAGCTCTGTACAAGTACACTTTACACGTAGTCCACTCGTGTTCTGTACACGTATTCCACTCGTACCCCTATCCCTGTCGTCTATCGTAGTATCCCTGCGGTAGTCATATTCCCTGGTTATCTTTATCTCGTACAGTCACCGCTCTGTACGTAGTTGGATATCTGGTTATAGCTTAGTCAGCTCAACTCCTTATACCCTAGGTGTGCTGGTTGTGTTCTTCTCATTAGTTGGGTCGGTTCACTTCTGCGACATCTTTCTGGTAGCAGCTCCTTGTTCTACGCCGCCTTTATTTACTTGGTTTGGTTATGAGTGGTCACGAAGACGGTGGTACGCCTAGTTCTCCTCGAGAGATTGGTATTGGTACTGATGAGACGTCAGCATCTTCCTCAAGCACGGGTACGACTAGTATGCCCCCTACTTCTAACAACGCTTCCTCTGTGGCGAACGGTACGAACTCTCCAGAGCCTGTCTCTGTGAACGGTAATCCCGGATTGCCTCGGAAGCCTGCCATTGGCCTGATCAGCCATCACGTGTGTGAGAAGTTTAAGGGTTCTGTTGATCAAGACATACAAGAATGGTTTGGCACCTTCGAGATGGCTACCTCTGCTTGTGGTTGGAACGATGTCCAGCGTGGTACGTACCTTGGCCTCTATCTTACTGGCTCTGCACACCGAGTTTGGCGTTCGACCTGCCCTAAAGGCGATTATCAGACGGCCCGTACTACTTTGCTTAAGGCCTTCGATAAGTCCAAGACCGCTGATGCTGCTCTCTTACGGTTCAAGGAGTACGCCTGGGATGGCAAGATCACCTTGTCGGAGTATACTGCGAACTTATCGCAAGCCCTCCAAGATTATAGTGCCCTGCTCCCGGACGATTCGAAGATTCCTCCTGCTGTGTTGGAGACTCTACTGATTGACCGTGTTTGCGAGACAGCTACTGGTTCGGCTAAGGCAGAGATGCGTCGTCATCGCCCCAAGACATTCCGTGAAGCTTGTGAAGTCCTGGACGCTTACTCGGAAGACGTGACTGCCAATGCCACCTCTCGTACCCAACAAGTGAATGCGGTGACGTCCCCCTCTCCTGAACGTGTTGACTCAGAGAACATCTCGGCGGTATTGACGAAGGAGTTTGAACGGCTGACTACTGCCATGACTAACGCCCTGACTCATGTTGTACGCCCTGCCCAGGCTGGTCAACAAGCCCCGGTACAACATGCTGGTAATCGTGGTAAGGGTAATGGTGGACGTTTCCAACAACAACGTCGTGGTGGATGTGGTATCTGTGGTGGATCTCATCGTACACCTACTTGCCCGTTTCGCAAGTACGACACTGGTTGTATGATCTGTGGTAAGGACGATCACATGGCTCGCAACTGCCCTGACCACCCCTCACGTCGACCTATGGCCTCTTTGGTACAGAGGCAGGGAAACTAGCTCGGCAGCCGGTTAGCGGTGACCGGTGTGCCAAAGCTAAATTAGATGATGTTATACTACGAACGTTCGGGGGTTCGTTTGGTATGTATCTGTATACCCGGTTAGAGTGTAGTGGACGACATTCTCCTTTTATCTGTGCTCTGGTAGATAGCGGTGCTAGTTTAACTATAGTTAAGAAGAAGTTTTTACCTGCTGGTTGTCAAATACGACCAGTTTCTATGACGACGGTGACGGCTCTACCTTCGGTAAGTTTGGCCTTTCTTGGTACGGCCACGGTCACTATCAATTTTTATGATTCCCCTGCTATGTTGTCGCAACCCTCGGGACGCATGCTCTCGTCCCCTGAGGATGCTTCAGCAGAGATGACGGTCTATGTGGTGGACGATCTGTCGGCGGATATGTTATTAGGGTACGATTGGCTCTGGCGGTTTGGTCTCGGACTTCAAGCGGATGCTACTGGGTTTTGCATCAAGCACGTGAAGACCTCGGCCCCGATCCGCAGCCCGGCCCATGTTCCGCCCGGGGTCGCTCTGAGGCTGACGTTGCCTTCCCTGTACGCTTATAGGACACCATCGTCGACCACCACTATAGAAGACCCTGTTGATCCACCTCCTATGTCGGCGACCCCTGTCCCTACGACTAAGGAGCCAGCCTGTGATGGACGACCCCGGCGACGCCGTAAGAAGACCCCGTGGCGTTGTGTCCGACCTCGCCGTGAGCCTGTTATGTATTGCCGGCACACTAAGTCCACAGTAGTTGCGGACGGTAACCTTGGGACGTCCATTGGCCGGACATCTTCATCGGTTGGTTCGGTATCTAAGGCATGGTCGACGACTTCTCAGAAGGGATCGGTGGTATCTCCAAGGGACGACGACAGCTTTGTTCGTGGTACACGGTTCGCCGCTCTGGCAAGGGAAGAGGATGAGTCGGTTTATCCTGCCCAGTCCGTGGACGATGATGCTCTGTCGAAGGTTACGATCTTGAAAGACACCGAACCTGATCCTACTCTGTACGAAGGCGATTTCTACAAGATGAAGATCATGTTCGCACAGTCTATCCCTTCACCGTACCCACAGTTCAAGCCTTATTTGGGCTCGAAGGCTGGCGACCTTACTCCGTACGAAGAGTGGCCGACTCCGTCCATGGCTCCTGGTGATGAGATGGATGATGACGTTATCGGCAAGGATATTGAGCAGTACGCAATCCCTCAGCTCCCCACGGACGAGGAGGAGGTGTTTTCGGTTCCTATCTTCGACGTCGATGCCAAGCCAGAGCTGGTGGCGGTGGACGAGGTCTGTAAGCGGTATAAGTCGCTCTTCTCTAACAAGATTGGTCGGTGTAACTTGGTCGAGCACGACATCGACACGTATGATGCCAAACCTACGAGAGAGAAGCCTCGGCGTATCCCGCATGCCTATCGGGACGAGATTATTAAGCAGTTGGACGATCTAGAGAAGCAAGGTGTTATCCGGCGGTCTAAAAGCCCGTACGCAGCCCCTTGTGTGTATGTTGCCAAGAAGGACGGAGGCGTACGACTGTGTGTTGATTACCGGAAGCTCAACACAGCCTCTCCTCCATCGGCTTATCCGGTCCCGCTACCCGATTTTGTTCAAGAGTCTCTGGCTGGATCTAAGGTGTATACCAATCTCGATTTACGTTCGGGTTATTGGCAGATTCCCGTCCGTCCTTCGGACGTATGTAAGACGGCCTTTTGTCCTGGTGCCAACCTGCCCTTGTACGAGTTCTTGGTTATGCCCTTTGGTCTACATTCAGCTTGTGGTACGTTCCAAGATTTGATGGATCGACTACTAGGCGACCTTCCTTACGTTAAGGTCTACCTGGACGATGTCCTCATCTTTTCACCGGACCTGGAGACCCATGCTAAGCACTTGGACGAAGTCTTTCGTAGGTTGGCAGAGGCTAACCTAACCCTGAACGCGGCTAAGTGCAAGTTCGCTGGAGACGGTGTTAAGTATCTGGGTCACTACTTCGATCAGTTCGGTATGCACCCTGACCCCGCTCGGGTTCAAGCTATTGCTGAGTGGACGCCGCCTAGGACAGTGTCAGAGGTGAGGTCGTTCCTGGGGCTGGTCAACTACTACCGGACGTTCATACCTCGGATGTCTGCGGTAGCTAAACCCATTCAACGTCTGGTGTCTCTATGCGACAAGTGCCCGGACGACGTACCTAAACATTGGGACGTGGATGCTGACGAAGCCTTCGTGAAGCTCAAGACTGCTCTTATCGGACTTCCCGGTTTGGCCTACCCCGATTTTCGGGAGCCGTTCCAGATCTGTTGCGATGCTTCCAATCAAGCTATTGGTGGGGTCCTCGAACAGAACGGTCGTCCGATCTGCTACTACTCTCAAGTTCTATCTGGTGCTGAACTACGCTGGCATACCTTCGAGAAGGAAGCGTACGCGCTATTTCGGTGTCTGCATCGGTTTCATGACTATATTATTGGTCACCCTTTGGAGGTTACTATCTACAGTGACCACCGCCCCTTGCAACACCTTGCTAAGTGTACGTCTGATCGAGTTCAGCGATGGATTTTGGCCATGCAACGGTATCGGTTCGTGGTACGGTACAAGGAAGGGACGAAGAATATCAATGCTGATGTACTCTCTCGACCTCAATTGCCACGGCCAGATCCTGTAGTACCAGACCCCCATGCTTGTGAAGTACGGTCCCCCGTCAACGACTCCCCCGTCTTGCGATCTTGTCTGGACGACCCTGGTTGCCGACTACATACGTCCTTGGTGGTTCTTGACACCCTATTCTCGATCGATGATATCCGAGACGGTCAGGACTTGGACGAGGTGGTCTCTGCAGTACGAGAGCGAGTCTTGGACGGCCATCCTTTGGGCCGCAGCGAGTTCAAGACCCGAGACTACCTTCCGTATCGACGTATATGGGCTTCTTTGGATGTGTCTGATGGGATTTTGGCTCGGCACTATCGTATGGATGCGCTGGACGAGGCGAGGCTCCTACCAGTGATCCCCGATGAGTTACGAGAACGAGCCCTCCGCCATTATCATCAGGACACCGGTCACTTTGCCCGAGAGAAGATGCTGAGCAAGATGAAGCAACAGTGCTATTGGCCGACTATGCACGTGGATGTTGAAGTACATTTGCAGACCTGTACTTCTTGTCTTGCTGCTGGCCCATTACAAGGATCCCCGTCACCCCTGTTACCGGTTCCTGTCGGACGAGCTTGGCACACCTTAGGTGTCGACTACCTCAAGATCGGTCCTGGTGTGGGTGGTTACAAGTGCCTCTTGGTGGTTCAAGACTACTTCACCAAATGGGGTGAAGCCTATCCTCTCCGTACGGAAACGGTGGAAGAGTCTTTGCCTCACCTTCTTGGGTTGTTTGCTCGATTTGGTCCGCCAGCACGGATCCATTCAGATCAAGGCCAGCAATTCGAGAGTGCTCTCTTCCGAGCTACCTTAGACGCTCTAGGGATCTCCAAGTCTCGGACGACCATCTACCATCCAGCTGGTAATGGTTTGGTTGAACGACTTAACGGGACCATCTTGTCGATGTTGAGGAGACACTGTTGCATCCCCGACTGGCCGACCCATCTGCCGGCTCTCATGTTCAAGTACAACACCGCTATCCACTCTTCTACTGGCTACAGTCCCTTCATGCTTATGTTTGGACGTGAGCCCCCGGCCGACTTTATTCCTATAACGTCTGCTTATAACTCACTGGTATTTGATACCGAGACTTACGGACAATATGTGGCTAGGGTACGAGCTTACTTGGACGATGAGGTCGACCAGGCTGTCACTCATGCAGCAGCGAGGTACAAGGCCTTCTACGATCGCAAAGCCAAGCCCACGGCTTTCTTTCCGAACGCTAGAGTCTTTGTACGTGTTCACGTCCCCAACAACAAGCTGGCCCCGAGGTGGGAAGGTGACTGGTATATAGTGGATATTATCGGTTCACAAGACCCTGTAAAAGTGCTTCGTCTTAAACATGCTGTCACGGGCGAGTTGAAGGTCATCAACGTGGACCATGTTCGACTGGACCCAGTTCAACCTGACCAACTGCCGGACGGTCTCCTACAGCGTGTGGATCGAGAAGTCCCAGACCTACCACCTCTACCGGCCTTCAACCCTGAGGCACCGCCTGCCCATGCTCTACACCCTCAGCGAACGATGCCTCCTAGGTCAATGTCTGACGAGGACGAGTTCTCTAACGGTGTTCCGGACAATCAGCCCGTACCCGCTCGATCTGTGGTACGACCGCCGAATGGTCCGTCCGCATCTCCTGCCCCGTCTAGATCACGGACGAGGCCTATGCCCCCTTCGGCAGCCTCTACTCCTGCGGCTACATCTAGACCGTCTATGTTACCCCCGCGGCCGTTTATGTCGTCGCCTCCTCCGGTGGAAGGACGACCTGTTCATGACGGGCATTATTCGCCCCTGTCCCCGCCGCCTCTTTCTACACCGCTCCCGTCGCCGGTGCCTGATAATCTTCAGAGCCCGGCTGAGTCGGTACCCTCGGATGGTCCTCTGTCCCCCCTGGAACCATCCCGATCTGTGTCACCTGACGAGCTTCCCCCTGGACGCTCACGGTCCGTGACGCCTACTACCCCTGTGGAGTCTCCTGAAGAGTCAACGCCGCTTCCTTCCGGTATGGCAAGCCCGATCATGGACGCTGACTTCGAGTCTCCCCAAGGTACGCCGACGCCCCCTGTTAACGACCCCATCCAACAACCTGCTGAGGCACCGTCGACCACGCCTCCGGCAGAGGCAGCCCCCGAGTCTACAAGACCATTTACTAGGTCTAGGGCTGGTCACCGATCCCGACCACCGACCCGCTTCGACCCCGATACCTACGTCCCGATGGCTCTTCGTTCTGAACGGAGCCATGGACGTTCTGACTCTTCTTAAGTGAGGAAGGAGGTTTGCGTGGGAGGAGAAAGAGATTGGTACCCTTCTAACTCTCTATACAGTCCCGAGTTGGATGATCTCCTGACCCTCCTCGTTGCCTCTTGTAAAAGCCTGCCGGCAGCCTATCCCCGTTCAGGGATAGTTCCTCTACGTCTCCTTTCTGTACGTGTCGAAGCCTGTTACCTAGTTGGTTATGGTTGGATGTGAAGCTCCTGCACAACGTGTTCTGGTTATTTCTACAAGTTGGTTTTGCCACTACGCTGCAGTGACCGCGGGACCCCGAGCCGTTTCGGCGGTTCCAACCCTGCGCTGTATTTTTAGTCTATCCAGTCGATATGTCTACGCTTTTGCTCCTGATTTGCTCGTGGAGCCGATGATGGTCCGCCGACAAGAACGACCCCAAGATTGAAGAAGTCGTTGCTGAGATCGTGGTGGACACTGAAATCGAGGATGCTCAAGCTCTAGCTCAAGCTCTGACTCAAGGTTCCGCTTACTCTAAGGATGGCCCTTCGAGCTAAGCTGATTCTGCTCTATTCTGGACGGCTCGGACAAGCTGTTGCCGTAAGGATGAATTAAGTATGAGACTTTTTATTATTATGATTAAGTACACCGCTGTAGTACGTATTGCTAGAATTCGTATATGCTGCCTTCACTGGTACGCTGCTTTTTCCGTCTGTAGCCCGGTTCGGATCTGCGTGGGAGGAATGTGATGGGACGTGCTTCGCTCCGCTGTGGCGCACGGTCCCTATTCTGTGTGCGATCCTTCACTGTGTGCTACAGACCGTATCTGCGAGTACTGCAGCCGTTTCGCAGTATCTTTAGCTATTGGATATCGATCATACGTAGTTGTCGTATAAGCTTAGTTCAAGCTTACTACGAGCTCTGTACAAGTACACTTTACACGTAGTCCACTCGTGTTCTGTACACGTATTCCACTCGTACCCCTTTCCCTGTCGTCTATCGTAGTATCCCTGCGGTAGTCATATTCCCTGGTTATCTTTATCTCGTACAGTCACCGCTCTGTACGTAGTTGGATATCTGGTTATAGCTTAGTCAGCTCAACTCCTTATACCCTAGGTGTGCTGGTTGTGTTCTTCTCATTAGTTGGGTCGGTTCACTTCTGCGACACCACCGTTAACAGCGCTCGCCTTGGTCATCGATATCCTGCCCTGTTGTAGCTCTGTGGTGACCCTGATCCGTTTGATGAACCCGAAGCCGAAGTGCTAGTAGATCCAGTCCGAAGAGCCCTGTGGGCCTGTTCAACTTGTCGTGCTGGCTATTCGAAGCTATATAAGACACGACCCTCCCTGTAATGAGGTCTCCTTGCTCGAACTCGCTCAGATCACAGAGTAAGGGTGCACCTGTCCCACGCCAGTGCTAGTAGATCCAGTCCGAAGAGCCCTGTGGGCCTGTTCAACTTGTCGTGCTGGCTATTCGAAGCTGTATAAGACACGACCCTCCCTGTAATGAGGTCTCCTTGCTCGAACTCGCTCAGATCACAGAGTAAGGGTGCACCTGTCCCACGCCAGTGCTGGTAGATCCAGTCCGAAGAGCCCGGTGGGCCGGTTCAACTTGTCGTGCTGGCTATTCGAAGCTGTATAAGACACGACCCTCTCTGTAATGAGGTCTCCTTGCTCGAACTCGCTCAGATCACAGAGTAAGGGTGCACCTGTCCCACGCCAGTGCTAGTAGATCCAGTCCGAAGAGCCCTGTGGGCCTGTTCAACTTGTCGTGCTGGCTATTCGAAGCTGTATAAGACACGACCCTCCCTGTAATGAGGTCTCCTTGCTCGAACTCGCTCAGATCACAGAGTAAGGGTGCACCTGTCCCACGCCAGTGCTAGTAGATCCAGTCCGAAGAGCCCTGTGGGCCTGTTCAACTTGTCGTGCTGGCTATTCGAAGCTGTATAAGACACGACCCTCTCTGTAATGAGGTCTCCTTGGTCGAACTCGCTCAGATCACAGAGTAAGGGTGCACCTGTCCCACGCCAGTGCTAGTAGATCCAGTCCGAAGAGCCCTGTGGGCCTGTTCAACTTGTCGTGCTGGCTATTCGAAGCTGTATAAGACACGACCCTCCCTGTAATGAGGTCTCCTTGCTCGAACTCGCTCAGATCACAGAGTAAGGGTGCACCTGTCCCACGCCAGTGCTAGTAGATCCAGTCCGAAGAGCCCTGTGGGCCTGTTCAACTTGTCGTGCTGGCTATTCGAAGCTGTATAAGACACGACCCTCCCTGTAATGAGGTCTCCTTGCTCGAACTCGCTCAGATCACTGAGTAAGGGTGCACCTGTCCCACGCCAGTGCTAGTAGATCCAGTCCGAAGAGCCCTGTGGGCCTGTTCAACTTGTCGTGCTGGCTATTCGAAGCTGTATAAGACACGACCCTTGAAAATCATGTAACCCCTCTTATCAGTCACACCAGAGAATCGGCCTCCCTCTATAACACCAGCAGACTTAGCTTGTTTGCTAATCTTCATGATAACCAAAGGCTCTATCACCAACGACGATTTGGCACTTCGGTCAGATTTAGTGCTATCGAGCTGTTGTTTGACCTCCTCAACAATACCATGCACTGTATTAGTAGGACCATCCTTGCTGTCATCGCCAGTAGCACCAGTAGTACCATTTGCATCATGTCTGGTCTTGTGATCAGCGTTGGACTCAAGCTGTGACTTAATACCTGCAATCGACTCCGTCAACGAATCTAGCTCCTTCTTCAGCTGCCAAGCCCACACAGGTGGGGATTGCTCAGTACTGCTCTTCTTATTGTCATCAGTCAGTACTGGGTCAGACGCCTTGGGAGATACCATAGAGCAATTGAACCGTTACTTGTTGAACAGAGTGGTCTTTACACAAGAGCTTGAGGTAGTTGCTTCTCGGATGATTGTGCCGATGTATGCAACTCAATACGGCCTTGTTACAGATAGCAAGACTTGATTATACACCAATAACTTAAGAGTAACGAATGGGATGGTATAGCTTAGCTAATATCTTAGCTGATACAAACGGGGACAACGGAGACACAGATGTGCATACCGCAACAGTCTCAACTGACCACAGTTAACATAATATGTTCCCATATCAGCACAATATTCATCATATCTAAAGTTGAGATTTCAATCCTACTATGATAATCTCACTTTATCAATAACACTCCATTATTTATCAAGAATGAATGTATCACAATCCTTCATGATTAATTGTTGTACAAGATTTTGGATAATTATGTCAAGAAACCTTCTCTCATTGAAGTTTATCATGAGAATCGCTGTTATTCACATGTACATGTATGACATTGCTTGCACGCAATTTGCACCTACTCTCTTTCGGGGGGGGAAGCTGTTGCAAATAGCGTGCGCCCAAGCAATCTATTGGATTTGACGCCATCCACAAGGCTGTCTCGTGTTCCAGTTCAAGACTCTAGTGACTAGAGGGGACTTGAGTTAAGGTATCAAGACCAGCTTATTGAGCAAACCGGGGGAAAATAGTAGCCGTAAACGGCCGTAGGCCGCCGCCACCCTTTAAGTAGACAAACACCCCAAAAATCGATTTGGTGATGGCGAGACCGCTCCTTGGTGACAGCGAGCCCGCCAAGCCTCATTTTCAGAGACTTCAAATTTGTGATAAATTCAGGAAATGCTTGTCTCCGATTCATGATTCTTCGTTTCGGCGAGACCCGTAAAAGAGATCGCCGGTTTGATCCCCAGCGAAGGTATTTTTCCATTGACTATATGATTATGCTCAAATGGTAGGTCATTTTCATCTTCACCAAATGGATTCTCGAGTTCCACTGCGATCTGATTAGGCCCCCAATATCCCATATGCGATTATTGATCGCATTATTCTACTCCATTTGAATTATTAGACAACCAGTTTGAGATATTTCGTTTGCCACGAGCTCTCCTTAGGTTCAGGCTGCCGCCCTGTCGGGCAAAGTGTACATACTAGTGAGAGGCTTGAAGCCAAGGATAGACGCGCCTGGCTCAACAAGTAGACGTCCAGATTGACATGATACATCGTACACGACATGAATCAGGCGACGGCCTGATGCAATCACTTTGAGTTGATCGGGCCTTATTCAGCTATTGTTGATCGAGTTGATTAGCCCTAAGCCTGATTCACGCCTACACCACAAATACGTTTCGACGAGTACCAATTGATGTGAACCGTTATACGAGATCGTTGGACTTTCATTGGCACTATTATGACTAGTAGCGTCTCCCTGTACTATCCGAGTTATCTGATCTACAGTAAGCAGACAGTCTAGCATTAGTTCCACCATGCTTTCCACTAAAAGGATTGTGCTCCTCCAGAGAGATATAAACTTCCGCCACCACGCTCCCATTCATAATAGTACCGGAGTACTGTCTTTATCTCCATCGCGATCACTCTGTTGGGAATTAAACTCCACAGTCATAGGCATGGAAATAGAGTCGAGTGGATAGTGCAAAACGGCAACTGAGGATGTGCGCTTGAGAATAGATGAGACCTCATCAACACAGTCCCCAAGTGATATACGAATGAATGAATATATACGGGTATATACCATTATCCTCGATCATTCGCCTATCCTGGGCGAGCGCGCTTATCTCTCACCAGGGTGAGACACGCCCCCCCTGCCGAAGTCCCATTCTTCTTCGGTCAAGTGCAGCCACTCCAAGCGAGACTGCCCTTTATCAGCAACATCCCAGACGACCAATACTTTAGTATCTCGATGATGCATAATCGTGCTCCAGTGGTACTCCTTCGATCCGTCAATATGGGACAACCGAAATCGCACGCGTGCACCCACTAAAGTCGGACCGCACTCGCCGTCTTCACCCGAGAAATCAATCGAATCTCCATCAGGGATTCCGCGGATCCTCAGCGGGAGAAGGTTATAGTGCGATTCCATCGTTATTCGCTCGATCGCTCGATCGCTATGGGTCTTCGTCCACAACACATTATAACGTCGGTCGCTGATCGGTCTCACTACCCATCCACAACGCCACTGCGGCTTATCCTTGGAACGGGGTGCGAAGATCATAACGGCATCCCCTGCCAGGAATCCCCCACCTTTCCGTCCAAAGCGACGATCCTCCATTCGGATCTGACGCCGTTGTGATGGCCAATATATTGACATGAAGGATCGCAGGAAGAATAGCCGCCGCTGACCAAGCGAGTCACACGAAAACCCCTGCTCGACGCAACTGCCGCCCTCTCGAGTATATCCATAACGGAGATGGTCTGGGGTGAGGACTCCTAATCGACCATCGCTGGTGATATCCGCCTGTGTGAGTGGCCTTCTATTCAATATCCAACACACCTCATCGGCGAAGTCCTGCTTGGTGGTGGAAGTCCAATCTCCATGAATGCGGAATCGCCTCTGCAACAGCACCCTCGATACCTTCAAAGCTATCCTATGATGAGTCTCTACTCCTGTTGACCATGGGGCTCGTGGATCTGCTGCCATCACCGATATTCCGAACGATCTCACCGCTTCCGCATATGGCCTCGTTGCCACTGCTCCATCAGCCAACAGGTGGCGAAATCCGCCTTCCCTCTTCTGAGCTCGGGCTGTAGCTTCCGCCAGGTTACCGCTGTCGAGCCCCTCGATCACAATCCACAGACAATGCCGAGTCAGCAGACAGAAAAAGGACATAAATATCAGATCACTGTTCACCTTGATGACATCAGCAGCTACGGCATAGTAGGGAGGACGACTCTTCAACATCATCTTATCCAACTTGAGCTCCGGGTCTTGGGATCCCGGTCCTGCCACTCCCCTGGGTTGGCTCCACAGCCTTCTTGCCGATAGCAACTGGCATATCACGCAGGTGTTGATTTCATCTCGCGCTGCCCCACGTAACGCTGGACTGGTGAATCCCATCTGATGAACTTTCTCCACCGTGGCCGCCACCCCAGGGTGGACGGCCAAGCGGTGAGCCGCTTTCACAAGCCTTGTCCTGAACGGACCCGCTCTCTTCGGGACGACATAGCA
Source organism: Perkinsus marinus ATCC 50983 (assembly GCF_000006405.1). Taxonomy (NCBI): domain Eukaryota; phylum Perkinsozoa; order Perkinsida; family Perkinsidae; genus Perkinsus; species Perkinsus marinus. The sequence goes on from NW_003211539.1 coordinate 191,136, forward strand.
CCATTTACAAGTCCCGTATAGCATAGGTAACCGGAGACGAACCACTCCGTGAGGGTCCTCTGCGTGCCTCCTGTCCTCAAGCTGCTCCTTGCGCTCAGCCGACGACCAGTGCACAGCCTGGATGGCTCTGACGTAACTTGATTGATCTTCTTCCGAGTATTGCCATGGATATTCGTTGATGCTCCCACCCGCCTTCCAGCAGCGTAGACACCATCTAAGATTCGCCCAGCGGTCGAATACAGCCTCAATGTCCCAACAGTCCTCTACAACTCGTTCAGTCAAAGGCCTGAGATGATCCCGCAACTCCGGCGCTGAGTCCACCGATATACGGCACAGACGATCGTGAACGATTTTTCCATCAATCGTTGGTGGTAGATCCCCCAGCCGGCAGATTAGGTCATCGACTATGCCCGCTGAGGCCTTCGGAGAGTCTAGATGATCCTGCAAGACCTTCCCCAACGAGCATGTCGGAGATAGAGTACCGCATCGCCGCTCGAGAAGTCTCGACAACCCATCGGCTCTTACGTTCAGAATCCCTGGGACATGGCAGATCGTCACGCTAGCTAGAGTTCTAGCCATTTCTAGTTCCTCCTCTATAACCGATGCCAGCCGCTGGATTGCCCTGGCTTCGAGAGCTCTGGACGGTCTCTTGCCGGAAGACCATTGCACCGTAGAGACGTTATCACTCCTAACAGTCAGGCTACATGTTCTCCCAGGCGATCTCGAGTGGTAATAATACTCCAAGAAGCTCACGGTGAACTGTAGACCCCGCCATAGACCGATGAGTTCCCGGCTGGGCCCACTGTGGGTGCTTTCGGCTTCTTAAGCGACACATGAACTCTGATCTTGCGATTGATTGCACACTTAGACCCATCAGCCAATTCTACCCAGCGATTCGTGGGCTCAGTTGGAAAAGTGGTCTCGCACTCATTAGACGAAATCCAGTAGGATCTCCCCGCTCCCGGATCACAAATAGCCGTGACGTCCGTTTGCCGCTTAGATGGATCACTACTCGAAATCAAGTCACAGACCACTGTCAGCTCAGGAGGAATTTCCAGCTGCAAAGAGCACACTTTATCGTGGATAGGACTCCCGATCTGTCCAACGACGGACCCTATCAGGACCTCATTGATAACCGTGGCCTTCTTACTTTCTTCCTGAGACTGGTTTCGCTCTTCTGACATCTTCGTGAGCTCGGATTCGGACTTGAGTGTGTAAGGGGTTTCAGTTCCGGCCGACATTGTCCCCCTTGGACATGTCGGCCTTACTCGTTTCCCGAACGAGCTCGGAACTGGAACGGACGGATGGAGTACTCCTGCTTGGCTGAGCTCTTCTCCACCGCTGCCTTTCCCTTCGTCACTTCCGTGTACCCGATCAATGCTAATGGTTGCTTCTTGCCCCTAATGAACTTGATAATGTCTGGATCGAGCTCCCGTTTTATCGCCTCCGAGTCGAGCCTCTTCTCCGATGACTGTGACCGGATCACGTACACGAGAGCGTATCCCTTCGCCCACGAGTCCAATGGAATCTTTCCTTTGGAGCCATCCTTCTGGGTCGCTACTTGAGAGTTCCCTTCCCGTGCCTTCTTCTCATCAGCATAAGCGACCCTATCTGCTGATTGCGATGACGGATCAGCACTCTCTATGGTACGGCATACGTCCCGAATGATATCACTGACGGACATCTGCTCCGCATGGCTAGGGTCGAAGCTTGGCACAAATGGTAGTAGAATCTCCCAATCACAGTCCATCGCCATCCTCCTCGACATAGCCGAGGCCAAGCCCACCGTCTGCTTGATCTCCCTAATGACCTCGGTGGCAATGCGCGGTGGTAGAGTGCCAATGATGTGCTTCACTACTCGACGTGTCTCACTCCTATCTTGGCCATAGGCTGCCTCCAGAGCATGCATGATTGCCTCGCACTTCTCCAGAAAGGCATCGACCTCCACTGGGGAGGAGAACTTAAGTTGTCGAAGAAGTTTTGCCAACTCGTCGACTATGGCCGATCTTCGCCCATATCGCCTAATGACACTGTGACGGACATGTTCCCATGACCATCCGAGCTTCCTTGCTGCTCTCTTGGCACTATTCTGTATGGCACCATCCGGCAAAGTCCTCAAGAAGGCTTCGATACACGAGACGTGTACATCACCATAAGGTCTGAATTGTCGGCCTTGACCTTCGCCCACAAAAATACCGATCCTTGCCTCCACGAAGATGTTCTCACAGACATCAAAATGGGCCGCGAGTTCTAGAGCCTCAGTACATTTGGGAAGCTTCAACCGGGACGGATCCATCCCTTTAGGACCCGAGGCACCTCTCAGCTCATAAGCGCCATCTCCTGGCTGTGGCCGATGTGCAGTTCCTGTCACTGTCAGATCCCCACTCGGTGGCGATGAGAGTATATGAGCCCTCGATATCTCTCGACATGGCACCCCACTGTGAAACCCGCTCCTCGTCAAAGGCGCATAGGCCATCGAGGTTCCCACATCCACATGTGATTGGGACGGAGGTATTGCATACAAGACCGCTGGCGCCGAATCGCCTCGTGGTGGGACTGATGCCCTCGCCGGAGAGTTCGGATCCACGTCCTGTTCAATCCCATCTGAGCCCTTGATGGAAAACAAGCCTATCGATGACTGTTTATGTAGTTGCTTTGATGCTTTCGAGCTCACACTGGATCCACCATGTGAAGATCGAAGAGCCACTGCTAGTGCGGCCCCCTCCAACTCGTCAATATCCGCTTGGATTCTTCGCAAACGATCCAGATGCAGTGATTCACGTGAAGCCAAGCTCATAAGCTCTTCGGGGGGATCTCCTTCGTCCGGTACGATGATATTCTTCATCATTTCCCTGACATCATTCACCCTTCCCTGGACCCTGCCACGTTCCACACGGAGCTTGAATAGCTCTTTCTGACGAGCTATCTCTAGAGTCTCGATCGTAGCTGACCCTTGTGCCGTCTTTGCCTCTGCCACAGCTGTCACCATGTCTTTATCTCCATCGCGATCACTCTGTTGGGAATTAAACTCCACAGTCATAGGCATGGAAATAGAGTCGAGTGGATAGTGCAAAACGGCAACTGAGGAGGTGCGCTTGAGAATAGATGAGACCTCATCAACACAGTCCCCAAGTGATATACGAATGAATGAATATATACGGGTATATACAATTATCCTCGATCATTCGCCTATCCTGGGCGAGCGCGCTTATCTCTCACCAGGGTGAGACATACCCTCTGAGCGAACATTTGGGTGAGTAGTGATCTTGCCCATCGGAACGGATCATGTCTACATCAGTGATACTGTCACCACTCGGAAACAGGTAACCGGTGTCGAACACACCACGAAAATAAGACTGGCATACAGAGGAAATGACTTCCAAATGCAATCGATTATCTGGGCGCGCGCGAAGAGCCGCGATATCACGCGCGTGCTTTTTACTGGAATAACTCGCCTCACGTTTGAAGTTAATTCGCATATCTTTCTCGTCATTAAGCATTCCATCAGCTTCGAATGTAACACAATTGTTTAATGGGAGGCATCCTGACGTCCAGCCTGCCTGGAAACCACACCACTGAGCCTTTACCAGAACTGTCTGCTGCTTTATCCGAGTTGCAGAAGAAGCTGCACTTCGGGGGACTTGTGTCCCCACCTGGTGGCCTTGGTTACCGACTGGCCGATGGTGACTGGTGTGAGGAGGTGAAAAGCAAACAGACCGTCCCGACTGATATAGCAGCGGTCACGACATCTAAAGATTTACGCGAACTATTGGTCGTGATTGATTACTGCAATTCTGAGGCGTTATCCATCGCCCTCATAGGAGATGCTCGAGAGCTTCTAGCATCATCCCCTATCCATGAAGCGTCTCACAGAACCCTCGTTGGTTATTCTATAGCGGCCTCATCGAAGTTCATCATGGTGAGGACGGACAGTGACACTGGCCACCGACGACTCCATATTGGTATCTCAACGCCAGCGACAGATGTCCAGCGTTGTCTCCGAAAACTAGGACTGTGTTTTCCGGTGTCACATTGCTCACCGTTATCTATGCGGCAATCGTACTTAAAGGAGATCCGTATGGTAAATGTTGCCGACCGAAACTGTGGATACTCTGCGATATATGGTACTGACCTATTTCAAACCTTCCAGCGCACAGGGTCAATTATACTTGGTAGATCTACGGGAGAAGGTACCTCTCACAACAAATATGAAATCAGCCACGTTATATATGAAGTGGTGTTGGATCTGAAAGAGCTTATCGATTTCTATACCAGGCAGGAGCGCTCAGATGAGGCTTGCCTACAACCTCAGGCATCCACGGATGGGGCCTTTCGGTTCCTCATTATCCAGGCCGCAAGTTTCAATGAGGATAAAGTAGGTGCTCTTGGTTTACAGCTTTTAAGCACGGCTTTCTCCTCAGGCTATCCGAGATGCTGGTAGCCCGGATTCGGATAAGAGCACTCTATCTATTGAAGTGAGTTGATGTTCCCCTGCGGATTCTCATGGTTTTTAGCCGTCCAATACTCTAATTCAGATTCATGGGGCATCCACAACATCTCTCTGAGTGATTGAAGCAACCTCTACATCGTTCGATCTCTCGTTTCGAGAGTCCTTATCGTTATTAGCTGTGCACATTTCGCCACATTTAGCCGCTTACTAGTTTATCGATTATCCTTTTGAAATGATCAATTATCCCTTTGTGTTGGGTAAATTTGCGGAGTAGAAAACAACGTTAGTGAGAGCATTAATATTGAATACTTTAATGGACACAACCCCGTACCAGAATCTCGGCATCTTATTGCTGAAGTTCAATCCCTTCTTCTGTGGTGTTCTTAGCTACGTAATTGGAAAACAAAGTAAGGTAGTCCTGTGACTAGCACTACTACGGTTTCAACTAGTGGCCCTGTGACTAGCACTACTACTGTATCAACTAGTGGTCCTGTGACTAGCACTACTACGGTTTCAACTAGTGGTCCTGTGACTAGCACTACTACGGTTTCAACTAGTGGTCCGGTGACTAGCACTACTACTGTTCCAACTAGTGGTCCTGTGACTAGCACTACTACTGTTTCAACTAGTGGTCCTGTGACTAGCACTACTACTGTTTCAACTAGTGGTCCTGTGACTAGCACTACTACTGTTCCAACTAGTGGTCCTGTGACTAGCACTACTACTGTTCCAACTAGTGGTCCTGTGACTAGCACTACTACTGTTTCAACTAGTGGTCCTGTGACTAGCACTACTACTGTTTCAACTAGTGGTCCTGTGAATAGCACTACTACTGCCTCAACTAGTGGTCCTGTGACTAGCACTACTGCTGTTTCAACTAGTGGTCCTGTGACTAGCACTTTTACGGTTTCAACTAGTAGTCCTGTGACTAGCACTACTACGGTTTCAACCAGTAGTCCTGTGACTAGCACTACTACGTGGTCCTGTGACTACCACTACTACTGCCTCAACTAGTGGTCCTGTGACTACTACTACCGCCTCAAGTAGCGGTCCTGTGACCAGCACCACTACGGTTTCAACTAGTGGTCCTGTGACTAGCACTACTACTGTTTCAACTAGTGGTCCTGTAACTAGCACTACTACCGCCTCAACTAGTGGACCTGTGACTAGCACTACTACGGTTTTAACTAGTGGTCCTGTGACTAGCACTACTACGGTTTCAACTAGTGGTCCTGTGACTAGCACTAATACTGTTTCAACTAGTGGTCCCGTGACTAGCACTAATACTGTTTCAACTAGTGGTCCTGTGACTAGCACTACTACGGTTTCAACTAGTGGTCCTGTGACTAGCACTAATACTGTTTCAACTAGTGGTCCTGTGACTAGCACCAATACTGTTTCAACTAGTGGTCCTGTGACTAGCACTACTACGGTTTCAACTAGTGGTCCTGTGACTAGCACTACTACGGTTTCAACTAGTGGTCCTGTGACTAGCACTACTATTGTTTCGCCTAGTGGGCCTGTGACTAGCACTACTACTGTTTCAACTAGTGGTCCTGTGACTAACACTACTACTGTTTCGCCCAGTGGGCCTGTGACTAGCACTACTACTGCCTCAACTAGTGGTCCTGTGACTAGCACTACTACTGTTTCAACTAGTGGTCGTGTGACTAGCACTTCTACTGCCTCAACTAGTGGTCCTGTGACTACTACTACCGCCCCAAGTAGTGGTCCTGTGACCAGCACCACTACGGTTTCAACTAGTGGTCCTGTGACTAGCACTACTACGGTTTCAACTAGTGGTCCGGTGACTAGCACTACTACTGTTTCAACTAGTGGTCCGGTGACTAGCACTACTACTGTTTCAACTAGTGGTCCTGTGACTAGCACTACTACTGTTTCAACTAGTGGTCCTGTGACTAGCACTACTACTGTTTCAACTAGTGGTCCTGTGACTAGCACTACTGCTGTTTCAACAAGTGGTCCTGTGACTAGCACTACTACTGTTCCAACTAGTGGTCCTGTGACTAGCACTACTACTGTTCCAACTAGTGGTCCTGTGACTAGCACTACTACTGCCTCAACTAGTGGTCCTGTGACTAGCACTACTACTGCTTCAACTAGTGGTCCTGTGACTAGCACTACTACGTTTTCAACTAGTGGTCCTGTAACTAGCACTACTACTGCCTATACATACTGCATATCTATATATACAGAGAGTTATACTGCTGTATAATATTATGCTAGAGTCTATTATCCATTGATACGGAATTGAATCAGAAATGAACATAAGGATTACCCACCTCTTGAATTCATCAACACCTGACCCTTCCACTGAGTTATGCTCTATATGTAGTTTTCTCGGCATCTATAACATAGAGATGATCGGTTGTGGAACGAACCCAAGAGGATAGGGGAATGATGATGACATCATCATGATGTTATGATGGATATTCTATCATGACAACCGATAGACCATATTCCCCAGGATTTCAAAGCAATAGGAAAATGCTCCCTATTTGATATTTACGTGGTAATCTGATTGATCTGATTGAAAAATGTGTTCCAAGCCATACGTGGAGAATGATGTTCCTAATGTGATGATGATATTCACGTGGGAAACTGCTGGGAACATAATGATCATGTTCGGGCAAGTGATGGGAGACCATGGGTGAAGGCGAGAAACATTGTGGAGGCTTTGGCTGAGAAGTTGGGTCCAGTTTGTATTGGTCGCGATGTTGGTGACATCATTAAGAGGACTTTGGCGAAGTACGCCAAGTATTGTGATTCTGGTAGGAAAAATGCAGGGTGTGGGGATCGAACTGGGGTTGGTTGTTGTTTAGACGAGGGGTGGGGCATTTCCTCATGCGCGCGAAACACCACCATTGACTAGTTGTTTGACTCGTTTTACTAATCTATCGCATTGGCATACACATTCATTTTTACCTAGCCAAGTTTCCTCTTATCCTCGTAGCGTTTGATTCAATAGTGGGGATAAGTGAGCATCGTGATACTATTTGGTAAATCCGGTAATGAAGGTTCGGAAGCTTGCCCTAATAGGTCTAGCGGTGCTAATAGGTCCGGGGATGGGCAAAACTTGCTCCATGATGATCATCGCATGAAGATCTTTAAAATTTTGTCTAAATGTTGATCATGGCATGATCGAGAATTTAGGGGGTTCTGTTTTCTTTGGCACCTGTAGTGCCCGCCTCGTGTCATCATTGATGACTCATCAACGGTGACTCATGACAGCGTAGTTGCGAATCAATGACTAGTCGCCGCGGGTGGAGCAGCAAAAAATGGAATGCATGGCGGGAGCTGAAGCGAGTCGTTAACCGCCGTGGTGTGCGACTTATTCAAGAAGAGGTGCAGATTCTTGGGCGGCTGCCGCCTGGAATGCAAGTAGAGGTCGTGAATCGCTGGGTTCTCCTTCTGAATAAGCGAGGCGTTGTCGATGTACCTCTTGGGCTCTGCATTCGGGAGGTTGGGAGGTTGCTTGGGAGGTGTGGCAAGCAAGACTTACATAGCTGAAGTTGGTGGGAGGCTGAACGCCCAGGTGGTGATACAGGACCCCAGGGCCCCCTGGGCGGGTGGTTTCGAAACTCATCACAGGTTGGGACTTAAGGCGTGCAGGGTACTCTTTCCTGGGTACAGTAAAAACTGTGATTGGGGGAACCCGGTCATAGCTCAAGACTTCTGCGATGAGATCTGCGCCGTTATCAACTCGCGCCCGCTTTCCAGTGGCGACATTACCCAGGATGCTAGAGTCGTAGCATTAACGCCCAACTCTCTACGTTTCGGTTACTCAGTGAGGAGCTACCAGGGTAGCGGACTCACTGCACCCGTACTGGACAGCGATCACGTCAATGGTAGTGAGGTGATGGATGATGCTGAAGGTTCGGCTTTTGTTGGGCGCCGAGCACAACTGATGCGAGCTTTCGTCAACAACTACCTGCCTGCTCGAAGAAGGGCGGTCCTTGAAACTTTGGGCACTCGTGGGCGTCCCCAGCAACAGTTTCATGTGGGTGATTCGGTGATTATCCATCAACCCTCTCGGAAGCAGGAGGCGTGTTGGCGGACTGGTTGGATCATTGGTTGTTTATCCCCACACAGATATCCCATGGATAGTGTCGACCATGCCGAAGTGAGGAAGATTATGGGAATAGTGATGGTAAGCATTGGTGTTGGAGATTCAACAATGGTGATGGAATGGGTACCACCAATGTGGCGAACTCATGTTTAGACAAGTATTTCCTTATAATTAGTACTAGTATTCAGAACTATGTCGTTAGTAGTATAATAATGGCATTAATATGAGCCACAGTGATGTCCTCCATGGCAGAGCTCGAGGTCCGAGTCGGACCATCCGATCCGTGGAGCGGGTGCTCGAGAGTACTCCAAAATTCGATATTATCGAATCGATAATCACTCTGATGATCATCAGATCGGCGCTCCTCGTTGGCGTAACCCATGATAGGGAATATCCAATGTAGCACCGACACGGTTACCAGGTTGGGTGCGCTTCGCCAAACTTTGAAACATTGCAGCACAAAAATTTAAAGTTCACGTATGCTTATCTGGGCGGGCGCTAAGTTTAATGGCGTGTTTGTGCTTGTACAAAGCCAACTTCGATAAGAACTCAAGTAGAATAGGTGTGGGAGAACGGTTTCCGCTACGATTAACAGTGATGCCCGAATCAACGGTAAACCACGATAACAACAACTGTATCAACGACTATAGCTATATCAGGAAGTATAGCTAATCTGTTATAATCGATTTCCTGCAAACTGCATAACCCTAATGAGGAAACACTCTGTTTGTGCTTGTACAAAGCCAACTTCGATAAGAACTCAAGTAGAATGGGTGTGGGAGAACGGTTTCCGCTACGATTAACAGTGATGCCCGAATCAACGGTAAACCACGATAACAATAACTGTATCAACAACTATAGCTATATCAGAAAACATAGCTAATCAGTTATAATCGATTTCCTGCAAACTGCATAACCCTAATGAGGAAACACTCCCGGAGGCCAATCCTCAAGACCGACCGAAATAATCAGCAGAGCAATAACGGAAAGAAAGGTAACAACCAACCTATACGACAGAAGTGACGCGAGCAGTTTAAAAACCAGCACACATCCACCAGAAGTCAGCACAAAGCCAACGAAAAGAAGAGCATAGAACATAATATCCATGTCCACCATTGATATCGATTGAAAATAACATACAACAATGATCAGCAAATAGCCATAACTATACTGGATCATTAATCAGAACCGCCTCTCGGAACCACCTTCAAATTTCCGAGAAATTCCGACTTCAATATTGGACGACCTTGCCAATCAACGCCTATCTTCAGGCTAGCCACTGAGCCGGTAATAGCAACGATCTGGCAAACCTGGTCCACGAGCCAACGCGAATCCAGCTTACCACGACGGTTGAAATTATATCGAACAACATAATCCCCAACTCGAAACCTCTTAAAGTCCTGTCTAGCCAACTGGGTACCAGCGAAGACTCGTCTAGATGCAAGTACACGATCGATACTCTCAGCAGTATTTAATTGCATACAATCACTATGTCGATTGTGAAATTGTAACATAAATGCTTCAGCATCTCGATGGTTGGGAACCGGTAACTCACTCATAGTAGATACGAATTTAGCAGCCTCAGCCGACCTCTCCCTATCGTCATAGGTAGGGGGAAGGGCACGGCCATAACAGAAATGCAGTTCAGCTGGGAAGACAGCAGAATCAGCCGAGTGACGATATACGTGATTAATAGTCCACATGGCACGATCAATAACATCAAACCATTTTAATGTGCGAGACTCATCTCCAATCAGCAAGGCACGCACGATCTGCAAGAAGGTTTTATGTAATGTTTCATACCAACCATGAGCACGTTCGCAATGAGGCGGCGTTCGGTACCAGTGCACACCACATGCCTTCAACCAAGAAGATACACGAACATCTGCGAAACGCTGATCCTAATCACTGACTACAATCAGAGGAAATCCGTGACTATAGAAGACGGACTGCAAAGCTTTCAGGGTGCTCAGCCCACCAGTATGGTTAGGACACTTCTCAGCAATCAAATACCCACTGAACGAATCAATACATAACAATACCATAACAGCATCATCCTGCTCAGAGTGATTACCAAATGGAGACCTAAACGGCCCTACGAAATCACAGCTTATCAGTTCCCAACATCGGCTTGATCTTAATACAGAACGGCCGAGCTCATGATGGAAGGTTCTATGAGCACGGTTAGCAATACACACCCGACATGAGCGTTCGTGACGACGATAATCTCGTAAGGGACCACAATAGAAAATCTTATACGTTCTCAAATAAATCTTATAGTACCCAATATGGACAAATAGTTCATGTAGTAAGCTAATTATCTCGCGACAGCGAAAACTCGGAACAATAAGTGCATTGGTGACAGCATGTCGAACAGCTCCATCTACAACTCTATATAGACGCCGTTCTCGATCACAAGAGAACTGCCCGCGCAGCAGTCTTCTCAACAAGTCATCGTTCGCCTGTGACTCTCGAATTGAGTCAACCAGTCTGGGATCAGGCTCGTAGATTGGTTCATCTTCGGGGGCATCAGCATCCTCAGGAATAACACATAGCGCCTCCAATACAGGATCAGGTGGGCCCATAACAGCTTCTCTCAATGCCACGTCTTCGTCAAATGGGCAACGTACAGGAATGCCACGAGAATAAGGGTCTGCCGGGTTGACACCGCCAGGGATATGCCGAACATTACCACCGGAACGATGCAGTGCGAGAGCTATCTTCTGAATGACTCTACGCTCATATGCTGGTAGTTGCAGCGTAGCTTTATGGCTCACTCCATCAGCTTTCACGGCTTCTAACTCTCTTCTGATACGGTAGAAGTTACACTCGCTGTCAGTGTACAGAATTGGAGTCGGTGATATCGATGTCGGCAGCCAAGTATCCTTCCACAGTGTAATAGTTTCAGTAAACAATTCCATCACATCATCACATGCTGTCAGCTCTTTTCTGACTATGCTCCACGACATCCTGCTGGAAGGTATCAACCGGCCACGGCCTCGGATGAAGACCAATGCTGTAGTCAATAGTACACTACCAACCGCGTACATACTCGAATCAGCAAACAAGTACACAATCCCTAAATCAGCAAGGGATGCTACCAGCAATCGTGGGATAGTAGGGGCATCAGTGAAAAGCTGCATCAACCGTTCAATCTCCCTATAAGTAGCAACGGATACAAAATCATCCCACCCTGAGCCCTTACGGATTTCAGAGCGTAGGGTGTATCTCATAGCTAACAACAAATTACTATGTGAACCTATGGGGTCAAAATGCGCATTCACCCCAGCTAAAATATCTCTACACGTAACATTACAAACAGTACGCCCTTCCACCTCCATAACAACTAACGGAGGGAGAGGCACATCAGCTTTCTGAGCACGGAAACGGTCATTCGAAAGCCAATCTAATCCTAATACATGTGACTCATGTCCCTGTGGTGGCGGACCCAATTGACGCTTCCGTTCCTGCGAATTGAACCCACGAACTATGCAGGCTCTCAGAAACGCGTCTAAGCCGCTCTCAAGACCCACATGGGAACCAGAGCCAATCACAACATCATCCATGTAAGGCTTCATATACACATACAAAGCAAAATCATGCGCCGACCCCTGAGAATCACTGATATGGGAGATCGCATTCTTCACATTGTCAGGCAACTTATGCCTCGCAAGGGACACAAGCCTCCTGAGAGCATCATTCAAACATGCCGGAGAGTGAGGACTGCCCATCGGCGGACCTCGCAGACGATACACCTCACCTTTCCATACCGGACAGAACCAATAACGACTGGGCGGATCATTTTCCAACATGTAGAAAGCGCACTCCAGGTCCAGAATTGCCACATAGGGAAAAGCACGCCACGCGAAAATGGACGGAAGAATCCCACGTTTACTGCGACCCAAAGCCGATCGATCTGGTGAACCTTGACCACTTCCAATAACTCCTTTATAACATAAACCATTCAAGACAGGGCGAACCGGTGAGGACTGGGAGTTGGGGTTCAATACGGGGAAGTGATCGATGATACTTGCCACTCGAGGGTATTCCCCTGGCTTCAACCGAACGATAGCACCAACAGCTTCATAACGCTCAAATACCGAAGAATATGCCGATAGTAACCCCAACTTCTCTAGTCGCCGAACGAGAGCACGATCCTTCTCGAAACTACGATGCAACGAACAGGTCTTCGTCAGATCATCTCTTGCCTGTGCTGAAACCCACGGTATCCCGTAACTATAACGGAATGCGACACTCAATCCTCCGTCAACATTTTGATGCCATGAAGGAGTCAGACCACGGAACAGAGTACGATTCTCGAACCCATCCAAGCCTTCTTGCGGCGATCCCGCTGGTTGCTCAACAGGTACACCTACTTCTGGATCGGTCTCACTCAGAATCCCCTCAGCTTGGAGGTTCGTCCCCATACACAGGAGCCGCACCCTCATACACACTCTCTCGGATACTCCGAGAAGGGCAGGAAACATCACTTAATAGGTCATTCTCCAGTGGATACTCAATACTGTAAATAGAGTCAGGAGAGCACAACTCAAAGAACGCGTCCGAATTGAGTAACTGGCTAGACTCCGAGACCCCAGATTGTACAACATTCGACTCAATTGCATGGATCGGTTGCTCGCACGAAATATTCGAAACGACATCTTTCACAACTTGAGCTGGCAATGCTGCCCGTAACAGAATCTCATCATCACTCAGATACACCATCAGAGAGAGCGAACGTAGCGCCTGCATACCCAGAATAAGATCACACGATAAATCATCAGCTACCAACAACCATAAACCAACAGCTTTATGTGGAGTACATACCGTAACATAAATAGCTTCACTGCAAACCATAGCAGATCCATTGGCCACAGTCACGTTAGTTCTAACACTCCTCGACTCGATAATACAGCTTGACGGTACACGTTTCCTCGCTGATGAACGAATAAACGACCGAGCGGCACCAGTGTCCAGCAAGGCCCGGAGACGATACGACTTATTTGAAACAGTTGACGATTTGAGCTCAACCTCAACGGACAAGGGGCGTGCCGACGAATCTTCCGGAAGACCACGAATCGGATCCATGCTGTTAACAGTCATCAACCACCTGGGGCCATCACCATCTTCTACATCATCACCAGCAGCCGTCGGCACTTCTTCAGCTTCCATCTCAATAGCTGCAGGGTCTACCGGGAGAGCGTTATTCTCTTTAGTAGTAGTAGTAGTGGGCTCAGTAACGGCTGGTTTAACATTCCTACAGATGAAGGAAACATGACCTCTGACTCCACAACGTTTACAAGTCAGCAGCTTGTTGCCCTTTAGACGGCAGTTAGCGACCTTGTGGCCTCCTCGACCACACACTAGACACCTTGATGATAACTGACTTGGAGCCGGGGCCATACACTTGTCCGCAAGGTGTCCCGCTTGGAAACATCTACCACAGGTACCCTTCTGCAGCCGACGGACATCTGGTACATAGGTACTCGAATTAGGGGTAGCTTTCTGGGCAAAGGCAACAACTTCCTTACCGGCGACCTTCACCAAACCACCATCAGCCACACCATTTACCACAGTAGTACGAACAGCAGTAGTAGATAATGCAGCAGTATTGATATCGCTTAAATTAGCACGAGATTCCAAATAAGAGCGAGCAACCGTTACGTCCATCTTTGCTAAACGATAGGTCAGAGCCCAATCATCAAACGGGGCACGACAACTATGAGTTAACTTATCCCAAATATCATTATCGGTCAAGACATCGCCCTGGAGGGCTAATTCGGTTTCTAAACGATCCATTTCAGCAACAAAAGTACGGAACGACATCTCAGGGGTCATTCGGAGATCATGCCACTTCTGACGCAGACGAGACGCTTCAGACGGATCCAGATACAAGGTCAAAAGGGCAGAACGCAACGCACTATATCGCTCTCTAAAATGAGCGAAGATGTCCCCTTCAATATCATAGTCTTCCTTGGGACCTAGGCGAGCTTCTACACGATTGCGAACTTTCTCGCTGAGACTATACAATAACAGAAAGTAACACGTAGGCGATCCACTGGAGATGGCACAATACCGAAGTGCACGATCAAAAGAACTCAAATGGGCTCGAATGGATGCATGACTCGTGTGATCAAGAGATGTCGCCTTCCCATCGTAAATACCCAGCTTCACCGCAGTGAGCTCTTGGCGGGCTTCCTTACGAGCTTCCTGAACTAGGCGGCGGTTAGAGCTCCCTTGGGATCGATTTCGAGGAATCGAGTTTCTCAGATTGTCGTCGTCCTCAACGATTTCGTGTTGGCTCAACGGTACAGCAACATAGGGATTGGTCTCCTTGCATACAAGGTCCCTCGGAGAATCCTCAGAACCAACGGCTATCGCATCCACTCGCCCAGCCAAGGCAGACACCTGGGAGGCTAAATTACTCAAAGACTCCTCTATAGTTGTTAGAAGTCCATCCCCTTCAGGGACTCCGTGCTGAGGCACCCCCTCAAGGTCGTCAGCCACCATACCCATTGCCGTCGAGGGAAGAGAGCGTGCTCTAGAGGTCGCCCTCTCAGTAGAGGTTCGAATCAGACCCCTTACCCCCTCCCGTAACGGAGAGGAGATTGCGGGTACTCCTAAGGAGTGGAAGTCCCCGGAGTCATCACCTGCGTCGTCCTGGTTACCCTTCTCCACAAGGGCCTCACGACGGACACGACGTTCCCCACGAGCAGAGGTCGCTGAACTAGTCGATTTCATAGTTTCTCGGATGATTGTTTGTGCTTGTACAAAGCCAACTTCGATAAGAACTCAAGTAGAATGGGTGTGGGAGGACGGTTTCCGCTACGATTAACAGTGATGCCCGAATCAACGGTAAACCACGATAACAATAACTGTATCAACAACTATAGCTATATCAGAAAACATAGCTAATCAGTTATAATCGATTTCCTGCAAACTGCATAACCCTAATGAGGAAACATGGCGTGTGACCTTGCGAGTCGGTGCGCAATTGTCCAAAGTGGGAAGATACGTGTTGGTGGTTGATCAACTGTTGTTGATCGACTCTTCGAGTTGTTAGTGCTCGTTAATATATCCGGGCCATTCTGTTAACCATCTTTGTAGCAGTCGAATTCCATATGGTTGCATCTGTAGCGTGTCTCAGTGTTCGGGAATATTATTATTGATCGGAAACCTGATGTGTGGGGTGGATGCTAGAAGGGGATTTTGGTCTAGGCGATTACGATTACATTGTGTTAATTCAATGACTAATCCCAACACTGTTGACGTGACCGAAAAGGATACACCTGGTGTAATATTATGCCGGTGGCTCGCATGAACAAGTGGATGTTGATTGACCCTGCACAGGTTGAGAAATCTGTACCATCGACTTTCAATAAACGCAAGATAACTTCGAACGGATTAGATGAGCCTCGGCGATCACGACGACGCAGGGGAGAACCCGATGGATATGACAGACAATACTCGGAAATTAGGACCGTGAGATGATATGAGTTGACTCTCCTGAGCTCGATACACGATAGCTGAACATGTCATGGCAGATGCACCATCCGAGGTGAATGAAACCAAATTCGAGCTAGTTGCACCGACAGATCCTAGAAGGTCGATCACCGCGTTTCTGATGGCCTCCCCGGTACCCTCGCCATGCATGTTGTGCAACCCGATATAACGAGACTGGCCTTTGCGCCTTGACATGCAGTATCGTTTGTTTGGTAACTGATACGTCAGTAGATTCATCTACAATGACACCGTACTTGCATCCTTGTAGACATTCTTTGGTTCTGGCCAGCTGGATAGCATGAGCAGCCTCAATGAATTCCCAACCATAGTTCTTCGACTCGCTCGTAACGAAAACGTAACGTAATGCTCGTAACGCTCGTAACGTAATGAATCAACTCCTAACAGAGAACAACATTCCTTGTAGATTAAACTCACAATACGATTGTGCCGAACAAGATATTCAGCGTTGCACAGAATAGAGCAATTCGACGCAATATGAAACCATGTTCCAGAGGTTTTGCCACACAACATACAAGTCGAATCATTTTTTTGACAGGATAGGCGTTCGTAGAGATGGCTTAAGTGCGGAAGGCTAGAATATCAGATTCAATCTGAAGAGAGACTTTAGCATTAGACATCCATTGCAAAGTTGCTTGCAGATCGAGCCCGCCCTTTTCTAAAGCAACAGCCCTCCAGCGAAAGTGAAGAACGCGAGCACTACAGCCAAAAACTCACTCTGTTAGTTCTGCATATATCCATAATCGTCCTCAGGAGGTAGGTTCGATCACGATCGAGCTTCGTGGCCGCTATTGCGATGCGAAAGTCTCTAGCGTACGTCTGTTACGGAAAAAATTGGTATATTCACACTCTTCGAGGCTCCCTCAGCATGAGCAGTCGCCGCTCTCAGATGTATAGCCCAATGGAGGTACTCAACACGGAACATGGATCTAGGAAGATGTCCTCAACGTTGTCCTCCACTGATAGAGACGTCTCGAGATCAGTGACCGGATCGTCACCGGTATCCCCGGTTGCGTCATCACTATTCAATGATAGCAGACAATCCGGTGCATAAAATATATTTCTATTATCGAATCTACACACGATGAGGATGAAAATCGCAACTATTTATTCGGATCCCGATGCTGCGGATACGCGACACCGATGATCTTATATCCTTCTGCTTCCCATGTGCCTCTCCATCGGCCATCCACCAAGCCAAAGCTTGGATCTTCCTTTGAAGCAATAAAGCTCCCTTGGTTGAGGAGAACTCTGATTCTCCCCAGCTCATGTTCTGGGTTTCTATCTGATGTTGTCGCATACAATGGAGCTGCTGATGGTCTATTTCCCATCGGTCCACAGGAGCAAAATAAGCTAATAACGTCACTTTCACGAGCCGGGTGCTAACAAGAAAACTATGAACAGCTCATAATGAGCACATGCTGGACATTTATTCTAGAGTATAATACACTGCAAGGCGGTGGTACAGGGGAGCCGCTCCCATTTAACGCCGCCCCAGATTGTATTATACTGCCGTTGCGGCGGGAGCCCCCTCTAGCGCCGTTCGATGAAAGAACCGTGGGTCCCCTAACCAGAGGGTAGGCGAGATGATACTGAATCTGCGTCGCAGTGCCGCATTGTACTCCATAGTCTGCGCATCGCAAGGTGTGAGCCTTACGTGTACCAGTGACTGGTGACCAGTCCTCAGCGCACGCGTACAGGCGCTGAAGGCTTCGTCTCGCAAGCGAAAGTCGTGGAGCTCGGTAGTGTCTTACTACAGAGGAACATTTCTCACGGACCTTTCCAAGGTGCAGCTTCGGCGAGAAGCCCAACGTTCCATTTAGCGTATTCTGGATCGTGCAAAAACAATTTATCGGTTGTGTTCGCTCTGGCTTTTCACGAGCGTACAGCGAATGCCGACAGAGCGGAAATCACCACGCCGCGGAGTATGGTGACAATGTCGTGCCTGATAGTCGCTGCTGTTATCAACGTACTGAGCATCGGTGGCTTAATCCGCTCCGCATGACTTCTTTCAGCATTGGATACCTGATGCCTTCAAACCATGTACATGCACGGTCATATTGATCATCGACTTTGCATGGTGTGTGACGAATACTCTCAAGGTCGGTGGTAACGCGGAGACTCGGGATCATTCTTTCAAAGAGGAGGATCAGTTTCTGTATATGAATCAGGGGCATGGTATGTTCAGCTGGAATGCAAGCATGGAGCGGTTCGTCACCCAAGGAGGGATCTTGGCACTGAGGATCACAGAAGCCTTCGGAAGCGTAGGTGGATCCAGCAGTACTTGTCGGTGCCGACAAGTACAACGACATCTCCGACTCTGAGACTCCAACATCTGTCGACGCCTCCTGAACTTTTCTCTTATTTAGGAGGAGCAGTTCTTGGACTTCGGGGTTAGTAAGATGAGACAAAGGTTCCAGGGCCTCATTGGCCGCCCACTAACCAATATCACTTGGACCGTCATCATTTGCGTACGTATACTGTACAGCGTGCTTACTGACTTACGTGTACTATGCTCCAGTTGCTTATATCAGCGTATAACTGGGGCACACTGTGCTGAGATCTCATCTCTACTCCCTTCCACTAATACCAGCAGATTTACATGGATTTGATTGTTTACCAGCTATCGTTTCGATTGTTCATGGATGATTTCTCGTCGATGTTGTGTAAGTTACCGGAGTCACCTCGGCCTACAGACTGTAGAATTTCGTTTTTCTAGTCACTTCCTGCGTACCTAGCAAGTGGACTGTACCCGGCCTTCAGGATGAGGCCGGGAAGGGGATGGTCAGTCAGACCCAAGATGCTGCTACCAGACGAATTGGAAATACAGCGGCTCAGACTCTGGCTCCCCAAGAGAGGAGCTCACCATGAGTGCTGCCTCCCGAATATTGCTCATCAGTCTTCAATTAAATGATCTTATTAAATAGCTCTGACATTGATGATGAATGTCCCTGTTGTTAACGCTCATAATCGCTAATGACGAGGGCCCACCGGAAGGGCTGAGCTTGGTAAATTTAAGAGAAAGAATAGATGGGACATCCGGACCGTCCAGACCGGACGAGACAATGAAGTGATACTGGACTCATATGACAGTTTCAGTACTTGTCATATCAATTTCGGTACTCTTCATACTCGTACGCGTTAGTAATTGTTGGAAATTCTCCTATTGGATGCATCGCTACTAGCAGCAGCATTCACCAGCAGGAGAGCAAAGCAAAGCATAGTTCACCAACATCGTCTACCGCTTTCTTCATCTTACAATGTAGATTCTACATCAGATTGCACCGCAATGGATGGTCCACTGTGGACGACGGTTACGTCTGTTTCTGTGGACCGTCCACAGAGATAGTCGCGACTATCACTGGATGTAGTTGAGGGAAACTTGCTCAAGAATCCATCACATTACGCCCTTGGGGCGTAGTGGTAGTCATGCTGAGCTGGAAAAGTGCTACCGTAACGATAAGTGTCGAGACCGCTCAGATAGCTCTGATGTACTCAAATAGGGTCCACATAACGTGGATGCTCTCGTGATGCTGATGCGCAACGTTCCCAACGCAAATCGGACAGATGAACACTTAGAAATTCGTTATCAAGATATCAGACAGTGGCAGGGATTGTATTAAAATGAAATCTACCGGTATAATCAACTTTATTAACAGAAACCTGCTACGTACTTGGAGTCTGAGTCTCGGACTAAGAGTAGTATCAGAATTAGTCGCCTCGATAGTACTAACTGGGGCTACAGTAGTAATCTCAGCTGGAGTAGTGGCGCTGCCTGCCTCGATAGGAACACTCGGTAACACTCAGCGAATCCCTGGCAGGGATGTAGTCTCCTGGGGGAAGCCGCTGTACTGATCAGTGGAGGTAACGTCACAGTAGTAGCCTCATCAGAAACATCGATTGTAGTCGTGACAATTGCAGCCTCAAATTGGGGCCCTCAGTCAGTCGATCGTAGTCAGTAGTAGCGGCCTAGGTGGTAGGCTACCACTGGTATCATCAGAATCATGCTCATCTCTACCAAGATATTTGCCTTTCAAGCAGAGGGTCCGGGTTCGATTCCCTGGTGGTGCAATCGGTATTACCTTAACTATGGTCTTAAGGCCTACCACGGGAGAGATATAGTTCGCAATCTCAAACACGCGTTGGAGCCCTAGTCCGGTTCTTGACCGCTGGACGGTCGACGAGGGTGCGTCCAAAAAAAAGGTTCAAATGTTACTCTACCGGTATCACAGGAATATTCAACCGCTATATTAGTGATATGTCTAATGGTTAGGATATCTGCCCTCCAAGCAGATGGTCCAGGTTCGATTCCCGGGCGGTGCAATCACTAGTATCTGAAGTATAGTCCATTGGCTATCGAGGGTAGTTCCACCGAGGAATACTTGCGCTTAACACGTCAGCAGGGTACAGTGCGGCTTTACGTGAGCAGCTTGGCGCGGTGGATAGCGTGTTAGGCTCATAACCCAAAGGTTTCTTGATCGAAACAAAGAACTGCTATACATCACGATATATCTGAGATGATCGTCTAACTGAAAGGAGCAGCTTACCGACTGCATAGACCAGGCCTACGACAATTTTTAACTGGAATGAGTCAGCAACCTCGTATCATTCCATGTAGTTGACCCGAACGGGCTTATTACGAACACAACAGCTTTGATGGAGAGTTGTTCATCCAGTACCCCAGACCACGTTGCGGAGAATAATCGATAGTCCAAAATCATAACCCGCCGCCTGCGGTTTAGAAATTTGTTTGCAAGCAGGAGCTTCGTAGCAGGAGTAAACGTTCCCAACTTACCATCGGTGACCTACTGATGTACTCCTCGAATGCCGCGAATGCGACAGAAGCTGATCTCGCAGTGAAAGCCTTGGTCGCGTCCTGCGCTGCCGTCGTTGCGCTCTGTCGTCTGAGTCAATCTGAGGGACGAATGTTAGAAATGTAGTTAAAATGAAGTATTAAAATATGGCATTTCAAATATCATATTAAAAACAATGAAGTAAGATCAATTCCTCTGGATGGGGCGGCTATGCCAACCTAAGATATGCCTGAGTGAGATCAATTCCGATCAATAGATCAATCTGTTGAGTTGAGTAGTGGAACGGCCACTGCCAGACACAATACGCATGCCCAGAATAAAACGCAACCACGTTAAGTAGCCAAAGAGAGAGACTATACCTTTCAGAAATCTTTTTGGCGGATTAGGCTATCAATTCAGCTGATAAGGAAGTCACCTTCGCGGACAGGGACATCAATTTAGCGATGAAGGCTGAATAGGGAAATCAATTTCGCGAATAAAGACATCAATTTCATGATTAAGGAATGCAACTTCACGAGCAAGGACATCAATTTCGGGTTAGAGCTCTGATGATGACGATTTACGATGTGCAGCTCTATAAGCCATTCCTGGATGATAGCGCAACCCCACACGAGGCTCAGAAACCATATTAATAGTTTATTGCATCTATTCGGCATGCCATGACTGACATAGAAATATGTAAAAAATCTCAACGTCAGAACTGAATCGCCCTCCGTTCCAAGGCAGGCGCGTAGTATGCGGCGCAGTTGTTGACGAAGTTGAGAACCTTTTGATGGGTTAATTCTAGGAACGCGTCGGTTGCCCACCGTATCAGACATTGAGCGCGATGTTCTCGTTGCGTCTGTCCATCAGGGACGTTTAAGAGCTCTTCGAGACCCCCCACGATTCGACGCTTCAAATTTGCTTTCACTGTCGACCAACATCCCTCGACGGGGTCGAGAAAAGGCGAATAGGGACCAAGTCTGAGTACTTGCAGACCTGGATAGAAGTTCTGGATCTCCTCCTCCAGGCGCGAATGCGCTGGAGCATTATCGATCACATAGGTTATCCGATCAGCAGCAAGCCCTCGTTCAACAGCAGCGTCGATGATTCGGCGCGACTAATTGATGAATTCTGCCCTGTTGAGTGATCCTCGGCGAGTCTCAGTTCTTATAACCCCATTTGTGGCTTCCACTGCGCATAATAAATGGACATTTTCTCCTCGTCCTGGAGTTCTCTTCGTGTTACACCGATCCCCTTTTTTCGACCAACCAACGCTTCTGGACACCCATACATTGTAATTTGATTCGTCCTCATAGATGATGTATCTATTGTTGCCCTGAGCTTGTAGAACTTGTTGTACATATTGCGCCCTTTTACCCAGATTCACCTCGTTGTTGGCTGTCTCGGGTTCGAAGTGAACTTGCTTCACTGTGTATGTAAGGCCATGCATGGACTTGCGTACAGCATCTGTGCTGATATCGAACCCTTCGTGAGCGTTTTTCAGAGCCTGTGTGAGCTGAAAAACCGTTGTTGTGCTATGGTCTGCTAGATAGTTTGTAATCCAATCCTTGTGTGCATCGCCGATGCAGCATCGGTGATCTTCCTATTTCTGGCACCACCTTTGGCCTTGAAAATGGGTAAGTCATCCACAATTTCTTTCTTGGTCCAGCCGCGTACAGTTGGTGTCCTAACACCGTTGGCCTTGGCTATAGCTCTCCAGTCCTTACCGGTACGGTGAGCTTCCATGATTCTGACCTTGGCAGAATTCGTGACTTTCTTGTAGGGTCCCCTGCGGCGCCGCGGAGGGGTCTGAGCTGCGTTCTCGGCACCTTCAGGGCCGACTTCCGTCTGGACTTGCTGCTCAATGACGTCTCCTTGGAGGTTCATGAAAGAAATAAGCACGAGAGAGAAACACTACAGATGACAAGCTGGGCGACATCTTCCCAGAAGTATCTTCGGGAAAGATGCTTCTGCGCAGCGTAAAGGATTCGTTTACACATTATCTGTCAATTCTAGCAGCACGAAGATTCTTCTGTGTTCATCAGAGCTCTAACCCGAAATTGATGTCCTTGCTCGTGAAGTTGCATTCCTTAATCATGAAATTGATGTCTTTATTCGCGAAATTGAGTTCCCTATTCAGCCTTCATCGCTAAATTGATGTCCCTGTCCGCGAAGGTGACTTCCTTATCAGCTGAAATGATAGCCTAATCCGCCAA